>NW_025217121.1:0-1253 GCF_014825855.1 Bombus pyrosoma | reverse complement strand
ATAACGTTATATAGTATAACAATATAACGTATAACGTTATGTAGTATTACGATATAACGTATATCGTTATGTAGCATTAGGTTATAACGTATAACGTTATGTACTATTGTGTTATAACGTATAACGTTATGTACTATTGCGTTATATCGTATAACGTTACGTAGTATAACGATAAAACGTATAACGTTATATAGTATAAGGATATAACGTATAACGTTATGTAGCATTAGGTTAATACGTATAACGTTATGTACTATTGTGCTATAACGTATAGCGTTATGTAGTATTATGATTAACGTATAACGTTATGTAGCAATAGGTTATAACGTATAACGTTATGTACTATTGCATTATAACATATAACGTTACGTAGTATAACGATAAAACGTATAGCGTTATATAGTACAACGATATAACGTATAACGTTATGTAGTATTACGATGTAACGTATAACGTTATGTAGCATTAGGTTATAACGTATAACGTTGTGTACTATTATATTATAACGTATAAGGTTATGTACTATTACGCTGTAGCGTATAATGTTATGTAGTATGACGATAAGACGTATAACGCTATATGGTATAAAGATATAACGTGTAACGTTATGTAGCATTACGTTGTAACGTATAACGTTATGTAGCATTAGGTTATAACATATAACGTTATGTACTATTATGTTATAACGTATAACGTTATGTACTATTACGTTCTAACGTATAACGTTATGTAGTATTACGTCATACCGTATAACGTTATATTGTAATACTTTGTAACGTTTAACGTTATGTAGTATAACGTTATAACAAATGACATAATGTAGTATTACTGTACAACGTACTACGCTATGTGGCATTACGATATAACGAATAACGTTATGTACTATTGTGTTATAACGTATAACGTTATGTACTATTATTTTATAACGTATAACGTTATGTAGTATTACGATATAACGTATAACGTT
Organism: Bombus pyrosoma; assembly: GCF_014825855.1. Lineage (NCBI taxonomy): Eukaryota > Metazoa > Arthropoda > Insecta > Hymenoptera > Apidae > Bombus > Bombus pyrosoma. Next base: position 286 of record NW_025217121.1, on the reverse strand, counting down.
ATGTAGCATTAGGTTATAACGTATAACGTTGTGTACTATTATGATATAACGTATAACGTTATGTACTATTACGTTATAGCGTATAACGTTATGTAGTATAACGATATAACGTATAACGTTATATAGTATAACGATATTACGTATAACGTTATATAATATAACTATATGACGTGTAACGTTATGTAGTATTACGATATAACGTATAACGTTATGTAGCATTAGGTTATAACGTATAACGTTGTGTACTATTATGTTATAACGTATAACGTTATGTACTATTACGTTA
>NW_025217120.1:0-1253 GCF_014825855.1 Bombus pyrosoma | reverse complement strand
ACCACATACTGTTATACGTCATATCGTAATATCACATATCGTTATACGTCATATCGTAACACCACATAACTATATACGTTAGATCGTAATACCACATAACGTTATACGTTATGTCGTAATACCACATACTGTTATACGTCATATCGTAATATCACATATCGCTATACGTCATATCGTAATACCACATAACGTTATACGTTATATCGTAATACCACATAACGTCATACGTTATATCGTAATACCACATATCGTTATACGTTATATCGTAATAGCACATTACGTTATACGTTTTATCGTAATACCACATAACGTTATACGTTATATCGTAATACCACATAACGCTATACCTTATTTCATAATACCACGTAGCGTTATACAATATAACATAATACTATATAACGTTTTACGTTATAACGTAATAATATATAACGTTATACGTCATAACGTCATATCACATAACGTTACACGTTTTAGCGTAATACTATATAACGTTATACGTTATATCGTAATACCACATATCGTTATACAAAATATCGTAACACCACATAACGATATACGTTATAACGTAATACTACATAACGTTAAACGTCATATCGTAATACCACATAATGTTATACGTTGTAGTGTATTACTATATAACGTTATACGTCATGTCGTGACACCACATAACGTTATACGTTATATCGTAGTACCACATAACGTTATACGTTATATCGTAATACCACATAACGTTATATGTTATATCGTAGTACCACATAACGTTACACGTTATATCGTAATACCACATAACGTTATACGTTATATCGTAATACCACATAACGTTTTACGTCATATCGTAATAGCACATAACGTTATACGTTACATCGTAATACCATATAATGTTATACATCATATCGTAATACTATATAACGTCATACCTTATTTCATAATACCACGTAGCGTTATACGATATAACATAATACTATATAACGTTATACGTTATAACGTAATACCACATAACGTTATACGTCATATCGTAATACCACATAACGTTATACGTTGTAACGTAATACTGCATAACGTTATACGACATATCCCAACACCACATAACGTTATACGCTATATCGTAGCACCACATGACGTTATACGTCAGATCGTAATACCACATAACGTTATACGTTATATAGTAATACAACATGTCGTTATACCTTATTTCAAAATACCACGTAGCGTTATACGATCAAATATAATATTATATAAAGTTATACGTCATA
>NW_025217119.1:0-1254 GCF_014825855.1 Bombus pyrosoma | reverse complement strand
TGTAACGTTATACGTTATATCATAATACTATATAACGTTATACATTATATCATAATACTATATAACGTTATACGTTATATCATAATACTATATAAAATTACAATATATATCATAATACTATATAATGTTATACGTTACATCGTAATACCATATAATGCTATGCGTTATATCGTCAAACTATATAACGTTATACGTTATAACATAATACTATATAACGTTATACTATATATCATAATACTATATAACGTTATACGTTACACCGTAATACCATGTAATGTTATACGTTATATCGTAATACTATACAACGTTATACGTTATAACGTAATACCACATATCGTTATACGTTATATCGTAATACCATATAGCGTTATACGTTATATCGTAATACCATATAACGTTATTGATTACAATGTAATACCACATATCGTTATGCGTTATATCGTAATACCATATAGCGTTATAAGTTATATCGTAATACCATATAACGTTATACGTTATATCGTAATACCATATAAAGTTATTGATTACAACGTAATACCACATATCGTTATACGTTATATCGTAATACTATATAACGTTATACGTTATATCGTAATACTATATAACGTTATACTATATATCATAATACTATATAACGTTATACGTTACATCGTAATACCATATAATGTTATACGTTATATCATAATAATATATAACGTTATACGTTACACCGTAATTCCATATAATGTTATTCGTTATATCATAATACCATATAACGTTATACGTTATATCATAATACCATATAACATTATACGTTATATCATAATACTACTTAGCGTTATACTTTATAACGTAATACCACATATCGTTATGCGTTATATCGTAATACCATATAGCGTTATACGTCATATCGTAATACCATATATCGTTATACGTTATATCGTAATACCATATAACGTTATTGATTACAACGTAATACCACATATCGTTATACGTTATATCGTAATACCATATAACTTAATACGTTATATCGTAATACCATATAACGTTATTGATTACAAAGTAATACCACATATCGTTATACGTTATACCATAATACTATATAACGTTATACTATATATCATAATACTATATAACGTTATACGTTACACCGTAATACCATGTAATGTTATTCGTTATATCATAATACCATATAACGTTATACGTTATATCATAATACCATATAACGTTATTGATTACAACGTAATACCACATATTGTTATACGTTATATCATA
>NW_025217118.1:0-1254 GCF_014825855.1 Bombus pyrosoma | reverse complement strand
ACGTTATAACGTATAACGTTATGTGGTGTTACGATATGACGTATAACGTTATATAGTATTTCGTTATTGCGTGTAACGTTATGTGGTATTACCATATAACGTATAACGTCATATAGCAATACGATATAACGTATAACGTTATGGGGTGTTACGATATGACGTATACCGTTATGTGGTGTTACGATATGACGTATAACGTTATATAGTATTACGTAATAACCTATAACGTTACGTGGTACTTCGATATAACGTATAACGTTATGTGGTGTTACGATATGACGTACACCGTTATATAGTATTACGATATAACGTGTAACGTTATGCGGTATTACCATGTAACGTGTAACGTCATATAGCAATACGATATAACGTACAACGTAATGTGGCATTACGATAAGACGTATAACGTTATGTGGTATTACCATATGACGTATAACGTAATGTAGTATTAGGATATAACGTATAACGTCATAAAGCAATACGATATACGGTATAAAGTTATGTGGTATTACCATATACCGTATAACGTCATATAGCAATACGATATAACGTATAACGTTATGTGGTGTTACGATATGGCGTATAACGTAATGTAGTATTAGGGTATAACGTATAACGTAATATAGCAAAACGATATAAAGTATGAGGTTATGTGGTGTTACGATATGACGTGTACCGTTATATAGTATTACGTTATAATGTATAACGATAGGTGGTATTACGATATAACGTATAACGTTATGTGGTGTTACGATATGACGTTTAACGTTATATAGTATTACGTTATAATGTATAACGATACGTGGTATTACGATATAACGTATAACAATATGTGGTGTTACGATATGACGTATAACGTTATATACAATTACGTTATAACGTATAACGTTATGTGGTATCACGATATAACGTATAACGTTATGTGGTGTTACGATATGACGTATAACGTTATAAAGTATTACGTTATAATGTATAACGATATGTGGTATTACGTTATAACGTATAACGTTCTGTGGTGTTATGATATGACGTATAACGTTATGCAGTATTTCGTTATAACGTATAACGTTATGTGGTATTACGAATTAACGTATAACGTTATGTGGTGTTACGATATGACGTATAACGTTATATAGTATTACGTTATAATGTATAACGATATGTGGTATTACGATATAACGTATAATGTTATGTGGTGTTACGACATGACGTATAACGTTATACAGTGTTACGTTATAACGCATAACGTTATGT
>NW_025217117.1:0-1254 GCF_014825855.1 Bombus pyrosoma | reverse complement strand
TAATGCTACGTAACGTTATACGTTTCATCCTAATACCATATAACGTTATACGTTATAACGTAATGCTGCATAACGTTATACGTTATATCGTAATGCTACATAACGTTGTAGGTTACATCCTAATCCCATATAACGTTATAGGTTGTAACGTAATGCTACATAACGTTTTACGTTATAACATATATCTACATAGCGTTATTCGTTATAACGTAATACTACATAAGATTATACGTTGCATCGTAATGCTACATAACGTTATACGTCATAACATATATCTACACAACGTTATACGTTACATTCTAATACCATATAACGTTATACGTTATAACTTAATACTACATAACGTTATACGTTATAACGTAATGCTACATAACGTTATACGTTATAACATATATCTACATAGCGTTATACGTTATAACGTAATGCTACATAACGTTATACGTTACATCCTAATACCATATAACGTTATACGCTATAACGTAATGCTACATAACGTTATACGTTATAATGTAATACTATATAACGTTATACACTATAACGTAATGCTACATAACGATATACTTTATAATATATATCTACATAGCGTTATAGGTTATAACGTAATGCTACATAACGTTATACGTTACATCCTAGTACCATATAAGGTTACACGTTATAACGTAATACTATATAACGTTATACGTTATATCGTAATACTACACAACGTCATACGTTATAACATATATCTACATAGCGTTATACGTTATAACGTAATGCTACATAACGTTATACGTTACATCCTAGTACCATATAAGGTTATACGTTATAACGTAGTACTACATACCGTTATACGTTATATCGTAATACTACATATCGTTATATGTTATAACGTAATACTACATAACGTTATACGTTACATCCTAGTACCATATAACGTTATACGTTATAACGTAATACTACATAACGCTATGCGTTATAACGTAATGCTACATAACGTTATACGTTATAACGTAATGCTACATACTGTTATACGTTATATCGTAATACTACATATCGTTATACATTATAACGTAATACTACATAACGTTATACGTTATATCGTAATGCTACATAACGTTATACGTTATAACATATATCTACATAGCGTTATACGTTATAACGTAATGCTACATAACGTTATACGTTACATCCTAGTACCATATAACGTTATACGTTATAACGTAATACCATATAACGTTATACGTTATAACGTAATGCTACATAACGTTATAGGTT
>NW_025217116.1:0-1254 GCF_014825855.1 Bombus pyrosoma | reverse complement strand
CGATATAACGTATAACGTTATGTAGTATTACGTTATAACGTATAACGTTATATGGTATTACGATATAGCGTATAACGATATGTAGTAATTCGTTACAACGTATAACGTTATGTAGGATTACGATATAACGTATAACCTTATAAGGTAATATGATATAACGTATAACGATATGTAGTATTACGATATAACGCATAACGTTGTGTAGCATTACGATATAACGTATAACGTTATGTAGTATTACTTTGTAACGTATAACATTATATGGTATTACGATATAACGTACAACGGTATGTAGTATTACGATATAACGTTTAACGTTATATGGTATTACGATATAACGTATAACGATACGTAGTATTACGATATAACGTATAACATTATGTAGCATTACGATATAACGTATAACGTTATATTTTACTACGACATAACGTATAACGATATGTAGTGTTACGTTATAACGTGTAACGTTATATAGTATTACGATATAACGTATAACGATATGTAGTATTACGATATAACGTATAACGTTATATGGTATTACGATATAACGTATAACGATATATAGTATCACGATATAACGTATAACGTTATATGGTAATACGATATAACGTATAACAATATGTAGTGTTACGTTATAACGTATAACGTTATGTAGCATCACGATATAACGTATAACGTTATGTAGCATTACGATGTAACGTATAACGTTGTGTAGTATTACGTTGTAACGTATAACATTATATGGCATTACGATACAACGTACAACGATATGTAGTATTACGATATAAAGTATAACGTTATATGGTATTACGATATAACGTATAACGATATACAGTATCACGATATAACGTATAACGTTATGTAGCATTACGATATAACGTACGACGTTATGTAGAATTACGTTATAACGTATAACGTATATGGTATTACGATATAACGTATAACGTTATATGGTACTACGATATAACGTATAACGATATGTAGTACTGCGTTATAGCGTATTACGTTATATGGTATTACGATATAACGTATAACGATATGTTGTCTTACGATATAACGTATAACGTTATGTAGGATTACGATATAACGTATAACCTTATAAGGTAATATGATATAACGTATAACGATATGTAGTATTACGATATAACGCATAACGTTATGTAGCATTACGATATAACGTATAACGTTACATAGTATTACGATATAACGTATAACATTATGTAGCATTACGATATAACGTATAACGTTATGTAG
>NW_025217115.1:0-2534 GCF_014825855.1 Bombus pyrosoma | reverse complement strand
TATAACGTTGTATAGTATTACGTTATGACGTATAACGTTCTGTAGTATGATGATATAACGTATAACGTAATATGCTATTACGATATAGCGTATAACGTTATACGGTATCACGTTATAACATATAACGTTATATAGTACTACGCTATGACGTATAACGTTCTGTAGTATGATGATATAGCTTATAACGTTATATAGTACTACGTTATGACGTAAAACGATGTGTAGTATTATGATATAATCTATAATGTTACATAGTAAGGCGTTATAACGTATAACCTTATACAGCATTACGATATAACGTATGACGTTATATAGTAATACGTTATGACTTACAACGTTATATATACTACGTTATGACGTATAACGTTCTGTAGTATGACGATATAACGCATAACTTTATATGCTATTACGATGTAGCGTATAACGTTATACGGTATAACGATATAACATATTACGTTATATAGTACTACGCTATGACGTATAACGTTCTGTAGTATGATGATATAGCTTATAACGTTATATGGTACTACGTTATGACGTATAACGTTCTGTAGTATGATGATATAACTTATAACGTTATATAGTACTACATTATGACGTAAAACGATGTGTGGTATTTTGATATAACGTATAACATTACATGGTATGACGTTATAACGTATAACCTTATGCAGTATTACGATATAACGTATGACGTTATATAGTAATACGTTATGACGTATAACGTTGTATAGTATTACGTTATGACGTATAACGTTGTGCAGTATTATGATATAAAGTATAACGTTATATGCTACTACGATACAGCGTATAACGTTATACGGTATTACGATATAGCATATAACGTTATATAGTACTAGGTTACGACATATAACGTTGTATAGTATTACGTTATAGCGTATAACGTCATATGATATTACGATATAACATCTAACGTTGTATGTTACTACGATATAGCGTATAACGTTATAAGGTATTACGATATAACATATAACGTTATATAGTACTACGTTATGACGTATAACGTTCTGTAGTATGATGATATAACGTATAACATTATATAGTACTACGTTATGACGTATAACGTTGTATAGTATTATGTTATGACGTATAACGTTGTGCAGTATTATGATATAACGTATAACGTTATATGCTATTACGATATAGCGTATAACGTTATACGGTATAACGATATAACATATAACGTTATATAATACTACGCTATGACGTATAACGTTCTGTAGTATGATGATATAGCTTATAACGTTATATAGTACTACGTCGTGACGTAAAACGGTGTGTAGTATTATGATGTAACGTATAACGTTACATGGTATGACGTTATAACGTATAACCTTATAGAGTATTACGATATAACCTATAGCGTTGTATAGTACAACGTTGTGACGTATGACGTTATATAGTACTACGTTATGACGTATAACGTTATATAGTATTACGTTAAGATTATAACGTTATATAGTATTACGTTATGACATATAACGATGTGTAGTATTCTGAAATAACGTATAACGTTACATTGTATTACGTTATAACGTAGAACCTTATGCAGTACTACGATATAACGTATAACGTTATATAGTACTACGTTACGACGTATAACGTTGTATAGTATTACGTTATGACGTATAACGCTGTGCAGTATTATGATATAACGTATAACGTTATGTGTTACTACAATATAGCGTATAACGTTATAAGGTATTACGTTATAACATATAACGTTATATAGTACTACGTTATGACGTATAACGTTCTGTAGTATGATGATATAACGTATAACTTTATATAGTACTACGTTATGACGTATAACAATGTGTAGTATTATGACATAACGTATAACTTTACATAGTATGACGTTATAACGTATAACCTTATACAGTATTACGATATAACGTATAATGTTAAATAGTTAGACGTAATGACTTATAACGTTATATATACTACGCTATGACGTATAACGTTCTGTAGTATGATGATATAACGTATAACGTTATATGCCATTACGATACAGCGTATAACGTTATACGGTATCACGATATAACATATAACGTTATATAGTACTACGCTATGACGTATAACGTTCTGTAGTATGATGATATAGCTTATAACGTTATATGGTATTACGATATAACATCTGACGTTATATGTTACTACGATATAGCGTATAACGTTATACGGTATTACGATATAACATATAACGTTATATAGTACTTCGTTATGACGTATAACGTACTGTAGTATGATGATATAACGTATAACGTTATATAGTATTACGTTATGACGTATAACGTTCTGTAGTATGATGATATAACTTATAACGTTATATAGTACTACATTATGACGTAAAACGATGTGTAGTATTTTGATATAACGTATAACATTACATAGTATGACGTTATAACGTATAACCTTATACAGTATTACGATATAACGTATATCGTTATATAGTACTACGTTATGACGTATAACGTTGTATAGTATTACGTTATGACGTATAACGTTGTGCAGTA
>NW_025217114.1:0-1254 GCF_014825855.1 Bombus pyrosoma | reverse complement strand
AATACTATATAATGTTATACGTCATAAGCTAATAGTATATAACGTTATACGTTACAATGTCATACTACATAACGTAATACGTTATATCGTAATACCACATACCGTTATACTTTATAACGTGATGGTATATAACGTTATACGTTATAACGTGATACTATATAACGTTATACGTTATAAGCTAATAGTATATAACGTTATAGGGTATAATGTAATACTACATAACGTAATACGTTATAACGTAATGCCACATAACGTTATACGTTATAAGGTAATTCTATATAACGATCTACGTTATAACGTAATACTATATAATGTTATACGTCATAAGCTAATAGTATATAACGTTATACGTTACAATGTCATACTACATAACGTAATACGTTATATCGTAATACCACATACCGTTATACTTTATAACGTAATGGTATATAACGTTATACGTTATAACGTGATACTATATAACGCTATACGTTATATGCTAATAGTATATAACGTTATAAGGTATAATGTAATACTACATAACGTAATACGTTATATCGTAATACCATATAACGTTATACTTTATAAGGTAATGCTATATAACGTTATACGTTATAACGTAATACTATATAATAGTTATGTATGTTATAGGTCATAAGATAATAGTATATAACGTTATACGTTACAATGTCATACTACATAACGTAATACGTTATATCGTAAGACCACATATCGTTATACGTTATAATGTAATGCTATATAACGTTAGACGCAATAACGTAATACTACATAACGTTATACGTTATAAGCTAATAGTATATAACGTTATAAGTCATAATGTAATACTACATAACGTAATACGTTATATCGTAATACCACATACCGTTATACGTTATAATGTAATGGTATATAACGTTATACGCTATAACGTAATACTACATAACGTAATACGTTATAAGCTAATAGTATATCACGTTACACGTTATAATGTAATACTACATAACGTAATACGTTATATCGTAATACCACATACCGTGATACGTTATAATGTAATGCTATATAACGTAATACGTTATATCGTAATACCACATACCGTTATACGTTATAATTAATGCTATATAACGTTATACGCTATAACGTAATACTACATAACGTTATACGTTATAAGCTAATAGTATATAACGTTATAAGATATAATGTAATACTACATAACGTAATACGTTATATCGAAATACCACATAACGTTATACGTTATAAGGTAATGCTATATAACGT
>NW_025217113.1:0-1254 GCF_014825855.1 Bombus pyrosoma | reverse complement strand
CGTGATACTATATAACGTTATACGTTATAAGGTAATACTACATAGCGTTATACGTTATAGCGTAATACTACATAACGTTATACGTTATATCGTAATGCTACATAACGTTATACGTTATATCGTAATACTATATAACGTAATACGATATAACGTAATAGTACATAATCTTATACGTTATATCGTAGTACTACATATCCTTGTACGTTATATCCTAATACTACATATCGTTATACGTTATATCGTAATACTATATAACGTAATACGATATAACGTAATAGTACCTAATGCTATACGTCATGTCGTAATACTACATAACCATATACGTTTCATTCGTAATACTACATAACGTTATACCTTATATCGTAATGCTACATAACGATATACGTTATATCATATTATCGTATAACGTTATGCTTTGTAACGTAAGACTTCATAACGTTATACGTTATAACGTACTACTATATATCGTTATGCGTTATAACGTAATACTGCACAATGTTATACGCTATAACGTAATATTACATAACGTTATACGTTATAACGTACTACTATATATCGTTATGCGTTATAACGTAATACTGCACAATGTTATACGCTATAACGTAATGCTACACAAAGTTATACGTTATAACATAATACTACATAACGTTATACGTTATATCGAAATGCTACATAGCATTATACGTTATAACGTAATAGTACATAATGTTATACGTTATATCGTGATACTACATATCCTTATACGTTATATCGTAATACTACATAATGTTATACGTTATATCCTAATACTACATAACGTTATACGTTATATCATAATGCTACATAACGTTATACGCTATAGCGTAATGCTACATAGCGTTTGCGATATATCGTATTACCATATAACGTTACACGTTATAACGTAATTTTACATAACGTTATACGCTATAACGTAATGCTACACAAAGTTATACGCTATAATATAATACTACATAACGTTATACGTTATATCGAAATGCTACATAGCATTATACGTTATATCGTAATACTACATAACGTTATACGTTGTAACGTAGTATTACATATCGTTATAAGTTATATCATATTACCATTTAACGTTATACGTTATGTCGTAATACTACATATCGTTATACGTTGTATTGTAATGCTACATAACGATATACGTATATATCGTAATACTCATATAGTTATACGTTATATCGTAATACCGTATAACGTTATACGTTATGACGTAATAGTACATAATGTTATACG
>NW_025217112.1:0-1255 GCF_014825855.1 Bombus pyrosoma | reverse complement strand
GCCTGAATAAGCAGAACAGTAATTACATTGGATTTGACCGGATTCAGAGATGAAATAGCGTACACAGCAGGATGTGCACTGTATTTGGCAGCATACGTGGGGTATAATGCGCATCAATTTATCAATACGTCAACAATAGCAGCGCAGATACGTTCGGATGAATATACAAGCTTGTATATACAAAACTGGAAATACGCTGGTCTCAACATAGACCGGAGTTGACATAGCCCAAATCGGATGTCGTGTTCCGTATTAGGCAGCATATGGGGAGTATGACGCGCATCGAATTATCGAGATATCTCCAATTTCAGCGGAGACGCGTTCAGATGAATATTCATGCTTCAATGTGCAAAACTGGTAAGACGTTGGTGTTAAAAAATACCAGAGTGGGCAGACTGCAAACCGTATGTCGTGCTCTGTATGTGGCAGTAGAGGTGGGCTATAATGCGCTCGGAATTATCGACACCTCATCAATAGGAGCGGAAATACGTTGATTTGAATATTTAAGACAGAATGTGTAAAACTGTAACTACGCAGGTCGTCAGCTTGACCAGAGTTGACGTAGGGCAAGCAGGATGTCGTTCCACGTATTTCGCAGCATGTCGGAAGTGTAAATCGCGGCAAGTTATCAACGTATCGCCAATAGCAGCGGAGACACTTGCAGATGAATATTGAAGCCCGAATGTGCAATACTGCAAATCCGCAGGATTTGGCAGTGGTCAGATTTGGCAGAGTGCAAACGCGATGTCGCTCCACGTATTTCGCATCATATTGGGAGTATAAAGCGCATCGAATTTTCCGCATATCAACGATATCTGCTATGATACGTTCATATGAATATGCAAGCTTGAATATGCATAAGTGGAAATACGCTGATCTTGACCTAGACCAGAGTTGACATAGCGCAAACCGGATGTCGTTCCACGTATTTGGCATCATCTGTGGAGTATAACGCGCTCAGAATTGTAGACATATCTCGAATAGCAGCAGAGATACGTTCTATTGAATATTCAAGCCTGACTATAAATTGATGCAACTGCGCTGGATTTCGCAGTGCCCAGATCTGACGTAGCGCAAACCGGTTGTCGGGCTCTGTATTTGGCAGCATATGCGTGAATAACGCGCTTCGAATTATCGACATATCACCGACAGCGGCGGAGATACCTTGAATTGAATATTCAATCTGGATTATGCAACGCTGGGACTACGCTGGTCTTTATCTAGACCAGATATGACGAGGCGCAAACCGATTGTT
>NW_025217111.1:0-1255 GCF_014825855.1 Bombus pyrosoma | reverse complement strand
ACATAATGCTACATAACGTTATACGTTATAACGTAATACTATATAACGTTATACGTTGTAACGTAATACTACATAACGTTGTACGTTATATCGTAATACTACATATCGTCATAAGTTATAGCGTAGTACCTTATAACGTTATACGTTATATCGTATTTCTATACAACTTTATATGTTATAACGTAACATTACATAACGTCATACGTTATATCGTAATAGTATATAACGTTATACGTTACAAGGTGATACTACATATCGTTATACGTTATATCGTAATCCTACATATCGTTATACGTTATAACGTAATACTACATATCGTTATACGTTATAGCGTAGTACCTTATAACGTTATACGTCATATCGTAATACTATAAAACGTTATACGTTGTTACGTAAAACTACATAACGTAATACGTTATACCGTAATACTACATACCGTTATACGTTATAACGTAATAGTACATATCGTTATACGTTATAGCGTAGTACCTTACAACGTTATAAGTCAAATCGTAATACTATATAACGTTATATGTTATAATGTAATACTACATAACGTTGTACGTTATATCGTAATACTATATAGCGATATACGTTGTGACGTTATACTACATAACGTTATATGTTATAAGGTAATACTACATATCGTTATACGTTATAACATATTTCCTTATAAGGCTATTCGTTATATCGTAGTACTACATAACGTCATACGTTATATGGTAATACTACATATCGTTGTACGTTATATCGTAATACCGTATATCGTTATACGTTATATCATAATAGTATATAACTTTATACGTTTTAACGAAACACTACATAACGTTATACGTTATATCGTAATGCTACATAACGTGATTCGTTATATCGTATTACCTTATAACGTTATACGTTACAACGTCATACTACATAACATTATACGTTATATCGTAATGCTACATAACGTGATTCGTTATAGCGTAATACCACATATCGTTATACGTTATAGCGTAGTACCCTATAACGTTATACGTCATATCGTAATACTATATAACGTTTTACGTCGAAACGTTTTACTACATATCGTTATACGTTATATTGTAATACCATATAACGTTATAACATTCTATGTTACGTAACACTACATAACGTTATATCGTAAGACTATATCGTTATACGTTATAACGTAACACTACATAACGTTATACCCTATAACATAATGCTACATAACGTTATACGTTATAACGTAATACTATATAACGTTATACGTTGT
>NW_025217110.1:0-1255 GCF_014825855.1 Bombus pyrosoma | reverse complement strand
TTATACGTTATAACGTAATACTATATAACGTTATACGTTATAACGTAAAACTATATAACGTTATACATTATACCGTAATGCTACATAGCGTTATACGTTATAACGTAATGCTATATAACGTTATACATTATATCGTATTGCAACATAACGTTATACGTTATACCGTAATACTACATAACGTTACACGTTATATCATAATACTACATAACGTTGTACGCTATGATGTAATACTATATAACGTTAAACGTTATAACGTAATGCTATACAACGTTATACGTTATACCGTAATGCTACATAGCCTTATACGTTATAACGTAATACTATATAACGTTATACGTTATAACGTAAATCTATATAACGTTATACATTATATCGTAATGCTACATAGCGTTATACGTTATAACGTAATGCTATACAACGTTATACGTTATACCGTAATGCTACATAGCGTTAAACGTTACAACGTAATTCTATATAACGTTATACGTTATACCGTAAAGCTATATAACGTTATACGTTATATCGTAATGCTATATAACGTTATACCTTATATCGTAATGCTACATAACGTTATAAGTTATACCGTAATACTACATAACGTTACACGTTATATCATAATGCTACATAACGTTATACGTTATGAAGTAACACTATATAACGTTAAACGTTATAACGTAATGCTATATAACGTTATACATTACATCGTGATGCTACATATCGTTATACGTTATAACGTAATACTATATAACGTTATACGTTATATCGTGATGCTACATATCGTTATATGTTATAACGTAATGCTATATAACGTTATACGTTATATCGTGATGCTACATATCGTTATACGTTATAACGTAATACTATATAACGTTATACGATATAACGTAATACTATAGAACGTTATACGTTATATCGTAATGCTATATAACGTTATACGTTATAACGTAATGCTATATAACGTTATACGTTATATCGTTATGCTACATATCGTTATACCTTATATCGCGATGCTACATAACGTTATACGTTATAAAGTAATACTATGTAAAGTTATACGTTATAACGTAATGCTATATAACGTTATACGTTATATCGTAATGCTATATAACGTTATACGTTATAACGTAATGCTATATTACGTTATACGTTATAACGTAATGCTATATAACGTATTACGATATATCGTGATGCTACATATCGTTATACGTTATAACGTAATACTATATAACGTTATACGTTATAACGTAAAACTATA
>NW_025217109.1:0-1255 GCF_014825855.1 Bombus pyrosoma | reverse complement strand
ATTACATTATAACGTATTACGTTATGTGGTATTACGATATAACGTATTACGTTATGTAGTATTACATTATAACGTATAACGTTATATACTATTAGCTTATAACGTATAACGTTATGTAGTATTACGTTATAGCGTATAACGTTATATAGCATTACGTTATAACGTATAACGTTATGTGTTACTACGATATAACGTATTATGATATGTAGTATTACATTATAACGTATAACTTTATACACCATTAGCTTATAACGTATAACATTATGTAGCATTACGTTATAACGTATAACGTTATATAGCATTACGTTATAACGTATAACTTTATGTGGTATTACATTATAAGGTATAACGGTATGTGGTATGACGATATAACGTATTACGTTATATAGTATTACATTATAACGTTTGACGCTATATACTATTAGCTTATAACGTATAACGTTATATGGTATTACTTTATTACGTATAGCGTTATGTTGTATTACGATATAACGTATTACGTTATGTAGTATTACATTATAACGTATAACGTTATATACTATTAGCTTATAACGTATAACGTTATGTAGTATTACGTTATAGCGTATAACGTTATATAGCATTACGTTATAACGTATAACGTTATGTGGTATTACGATATAACGTATTACTTTATGTAGTATTACATTATAACGTATAACGTTATATACTATTAGCATATAACGTATAACGTTATGTAGCATTACTTTATAACGTATAACGTTATATAGCATTACGTTATAACGTATAACGTTATATGGCATTACATTATAAGGTATAACGGTATGTGGTATGACGATATAACGTATTACGTTATATAGTATTACATTATAACGTTTGACGCTATATACTATTAGCTTATAACGTATAACGTTATATAGCAGTACGTTATAACGTATAACGTTTTGTGTTATTACGATATAACATATTACGTTATGTAGTATTACATTATATCGTATAACGTTATATACTATTAGCTTATAACGTATAACGTTATGTGGTATTACGATATAACATATAACGTTGTATAGCATTACGTTATAACGTATAATGTTATGTGGTATTACGATATAACGTATTACGTTATGTAGTATTACATTATAACGTATAACGTTATATGCTATTTGCTTATGACGTATAACATTATATAGTATTACGTTATAACGTATAACGTTATGTAGCATTACATTATAACGTATGACGGTATGTGGTATTACGATATAACGTATTACGTTAT
>NW_025217108.1:0-1255 GCF_014825855.1 Bombus pyrosoma | reverse complement strand
CATTACGATATAATGTATAACGTTATGTAGTATTACGTTATAACGGATAACGTTATGTAGCATTACGTTATAACGTATAACGTTATGTAGAATTACGTTAGAGCGTATAACGTTATGCATCATTACGATATAACGTATAACGTTATGTAGCGTTACGATATAACGTATAAAGTTATGTAGCATTAGGTTATAACGTATAGCGTTATGTATTATTACGTTATAACGTATAACGTTATGTAGAATTACGTTAGAGCGTATAACGTTATGCATCATTACGATATAACGTATAACGTTATGTAGCGTTACGATATAACGTATAAAGTTATGTAGCACTACGGTATAACGTATAATGTTATGTAGTATTACGATATAACGCATAACGTTATGTAGCTTTACGATATAACGTATAACGTTATGTAGCATTACGATATAATGTATAACGTTATGTAGTATTACGTTATAACGGATAACGTTATGTAGCATTACGTTATAACGTATAACGTTATGTAGCATTACGTTATAATGTATAACGTTGTGCAGTATTACATTATAACGTATAACCTTACGTAGCATTGCGTTCTAACGTATAACGTTATGTAGCATTAGGTTATAACGTATAACGTTATGTAGCATTACGTTATAACGTATAACGTTATGTAGAATTACGGTGGAGCGTATAACGTTATGCATCATTACGATATAACGTATAACGTTATGTAGCGTTACGATATAACGTATAAAGTTATGTAGCATTACGGAATAACGTATAACGTTATGTAGTATTTCGTTATATCGTATAACGTTATATGGTAATACGTTATAACGTATAACGTAATGTAGTATTACGATATTACGTATAACGTTATGTAGCTTTACGAAATAACGTATGACGCTATGTAGTATTACGATATAGCGTATAACGTTATGTAGCATTACGATTATATACGATACTACGTATAACGTTATGTAGCTTTACGATATAACGTATAACGTTATGTAGTATTACGATATATCGCATAACGTTATGTAGCTTTACGATATAACGTATAACGTTATTGTAGCATTACGTTGTAACGTATAACGTTATATGGTAATACGTTATAACGTATAACGTTATGTATCATTACGTTATAACGTATAATGTTATGTAGCTTTACGTTATAACGTATAACGTTATGTAGCATTACGATATAACGTATAACGTTATGTAGCATTACGATATAACGTATAACCTTATGTAGTATAACGTTATAAC
>NW_025217107.1:0-1255 GCF_014825855.1 Bombus pyrosoma | reverse complement strand
ATTACGATATAACGTATAACGTTATGTAGTATTACGATATAACGTATAAGGATATGTAGTATTACGATATAACGTATAACATTGGGAACTATTAAGTTATATCGTATAACGTTATGTAGTATTACGATATAACGTATAACGGTATGTAGTATAACCATATAACGTATAACGTCATGTAGCATTACGATATAACGTATAACGTTATGTAGCATTACGATATAACGTATAACTTTATGTAGCATTACGATATAACATATAACGATATGTAGTATTACGGTATAACGTATAACGTTATATGGTACAACGATATTACTTATAACAATATGTAGTATTACCATATAACGTATATCGTTATGTAGCAATACGATATAACGTATAACGTTACTTAGTATCACGTTATAGCGTATAACGTTATGTAGCATTACGATATAACGTATAACGTTATGTGCTATTACGTTATAACGTATAACGTTATGTAGTATTACGTTATAATGTATAACGTTATATGGTATTACGATATAACGTATAACGTTATGTAGCAATACGGTATAACACATAAGGATATGTAGTATTACGATATAACGTATGACATTATGTACTATTACGTTATATCGTATAACGTTATATAGTATTACGATATAACGTATAACGTTATGTAGCATTACGATATAGCGTATAAAGTTATGTAGCAGAACGTTATAGCGTATAACGTTATGTAGTATTACGATAGAACGTATAACGTTTTGTAGTATTACGTTACAACGTATAACGTTATGTACTATTATGTTATAACGTATAACATTATATAGTATTACATTGTGACGTAAAATGTTATGTAGTATTACGATATAACGTATAACGTTATGTAGTATTACGATATAACGTATAACGACATGTATTATTACGATATAACGTGTAACGTTATGTAGCATTACGGTATAATGTATAACGTTATGTAGCATTACGATATAACGTATAACATTATGTAGTATTACGATATAACGTTTAAGGAAATGTAGTATTACGATATAACGTATAACATTGGGTACTATTACCATATAACACATAACGTTATGTAATATTACGTTATAACGTATAGCGCTATATAGTATTACCTTATAACGTACAACTTTATATAGTATTACGATGTAACGTATAACTTTATGTAGCATTACGATATAACATATAACGATATGTAGTATTACGGTATAACGTATAACGTTATGTAGCATTACGGTATAACGTATAACGTTAT
>NW_025217106.1:0-1256 GCF_014825855.1 Bombus pyrosoma | reverse complement strand
ATTACGTTATAACGTATAACGTTATGTAGCATTACGGTATAACTTATAACGTTATGTAGCACTATGATATAACGTATAACGTTATATAGCATTACGTTATGACGTATAACGTTATATAGCATTACGTTATAACGTATAACGTTACGTAGCTTTACGGTATAACGTATAACGATACGTAGCATTACGGTATAACGTATAATGTTATGTAGCAATAAGGTACAACGTATAACGTTATGTAGCATTACCATATGACGTAAAACGTTATACAGCATTACGTTATAACGTATAACGATATATAGTATTACGTTATAACGTATAACGTTATGTAGCATTACGATATAACGTATGACGTTATATAGCATTACGTTATAACGTATAATGCTATGTAGCAATTCGGTAGAGCGTATAACGTTATGTAGCATTACGTTATAACGTATAACGTTATATAGCGTTACGTTATAACGTATAACGTTATATAGTATTACGTTACAACGTATAACGTTATGTAGCATTACGTTACAACGTATAACGTTATGTAGCATTACGGTATAACGTATAACGTTATGTAGCACTATGATATATCGTATAACGTTATGTAGTATTACGTTATAACGTAAAAGGTTATGTAGCATTACAATATAACGAATAACTTTATGTAGTATCACGTTATAACGTATAACGTTATATAGCATTTCGTTATGACGTATAACGTTATATAGCATTACGTTGTAACGTATAATGCTATGTAGCAATACGGTAGATCGTATAACGTTATGTAGTATTACGTTATAACGTATAACGTTATATAGCATTGCGTTATGACGTATAACGTTATATAGCATTACGTTATAACGTATAACGTTATATAGTATTATGTTATAACGTATAACGTTATATAGCATTACGTTATAACGTATGACGTTACGTAGCATTACGTTATAACGTATAACGTTACGTAGCATTACGGTATAACG
This sequence comes from Bombus pyrosoma, assembly GCF_014825855.1. Taxonomy (NCBI): domain Eukaryota; kingdom Metazoa; phylum Arthropoda; class Insecta; order Hymenoptera; family Apidae; genus Bombus; species Bombus pyrosoma. The sequence continues at coordinate 282 of NW_025217106.1, read as the reverse complement.
TATAACGATACGTAGCTTTACGGTATAACGTATAACGTTATGTAGCATTACGGTATAACGTATAACGTTATGTTTTATTGCGCTGTATCGTATAACGTTATGTAGCATAGCGTTATGACGTATAACGTTATGTAGCATTACGGTATAACTTATAACGTTATGTAGCACTATGATATAACGTATAACGTTATATAGCATTACGTTATAACGTATAACGTTATATAGCATTACGTTATAACGTATAACGTTACGTAGCTTTACGGTATAACGTATAACGTTACG
>NW_025217105.1:0-1257 GCF_014825855.1 Bombus pyrosoma | reverse complement strand
CGTATAACGTTATGTAGATATATATTATAACGTATAACGTTATGTAGCATTACGTTATAACGTATAACGTTATGTAGATATATGTTATATGGTATGGCGATATGTAGTATTACGATATAACGTATAACGTTATGTAGCATTACGTTATAACGTATAACGTTATGTAGATATATATTATAACGTATAACGTTAAAAAAGTATTACGTTATAACGTATAACGTTATATGGTATTAGGATGTAAAGTATAACGTAATGTAGCATTATGTTATAACGTATAACGTTATGTAGATATATGTTATAACGTATAACGTTATCTCGTATTACGTTATAACGTATAACGTTATGTAGATATATGTTATAACGTATGGCGATATGTAGTATTACGATATAACGTATAGCGTTATGTAGTATTACGTTATAACGTATAACGTTATCTAGTATTACGTTATAACGTGTAACGTTATGTAGATATATGTTATCACGTATAACGTTATGTAGCATTACGTTATAACGTATTACGTTATGTAGGATATGTTATAACGTATGACGTTATGTAGTATCACGATATAACATGTAACGTTATTTAACATTACGTTATAATGTATAACGTTATGTAGATATATGTTATAACGTATAACGTTATACAGTGTTACGATACAACGTATAACGTTATGTAGTATTACGTTATAACATATAACGATATGTAGTCTTACGATATAACGTATAACGTTATGTAGTATTACGTTATAACGTATAAAGTTATGAGGCATTACGTTATAACGTATAACGTTAAAACAGTATTACGTTATAACGTATAACGTTATATGGTATTAGGATGTAACGTATAACGTAATGTAGCATTACGTTATAACGTATAACGATATGTAGATATATGTTATAACGTATAACGTTATCTAGTATTACGTTATAACGTATAACGTTATGTAGATATATGTTATATTGTAAACCGTTATGTAGTATTACGTTATAACGTATAACGTTATGACATATTACGATATAACGTATAACGTTATGTAGTATTACGTCATAACGTATAACGCTATCTAGTATTACGTTATAACGTGTAACGTTATGTAGATATATGTTATAACGTATAACGTTATGTAGCATTACGTTATAACGTATTACGTTATGTAGGATATGTTATAACGTATGACGTTATGTAGTATTACGATATAACATGTAACGTTATTTAACATTACGTTATAACGTATAACGTTATGTAGATATATGTTA
>NW_025217104.1:0-2537 GCF_014825855.1 Bombus pyrosoma | reverse complement strand
ACGTTATACGTTATAAGCTAATAGTATATAACGTTATACGTTATAATGTAATACTACATAACGTAATACGTTATATCGTAATACCACATAACGTTATACGTTATAACGTAATGCTATATAACGTTATACGTTATAACGTAATACTACATAAAGTAATACGATATGTCGTAATACCACATGACGTTATACGTTATAACGTAATACCATATAACGTTATAAGTACTAAGCTAATAGTATATAGCGTCATACGTTATAATGTAATACTATATAACGTTATACGTTATAAGCTAATAGTATATCTCGTTATGCGTTATAATGTAAAACTACATAACGTAATATGTTATATCGTAGAAACACATAACGTTATACGTCATAACGTAATGCTATATAACGTTATACGCTATAACGTAATACTACATAACGTTATACGTTATAAGATAATAGTATATAAAGTTATACGTTATAATGTAATACTACATATCGTAATACGTTATATCGTAGTAACACATAACGTTATACGTTATAACGTAATGGTATATAACGTTATACGCCATAACGTAATACTACATAACGTTATACGTTATAAGCTAATAGTATATAACGTTATACGTTATAATGTAATACTACATAACGTAATACGTTATATCGTAATACCACATAACGTAATGCGTTATAATGTAATACTATATAACGTTATACGTTATTACATAATACTAAATAATGTTATACGTTATTACATAATAGTACATAACGTTATACGTTATAAGCTAATAGTTTATAACGTTATACGTTATAATGTAATACTACATAACGTAATACGTTATATCGTAATACCACATAACGTTATACGTTATAACGTAATACTACATAACGTTATACGTTATAAGCTAATAGTATATAACGTTATACGTTATAATGTAATACTACATAACGTAATACGTTATATCGTAATACCACATACCGTTATACCTTATAACGTAATGCTATATAACGTTATACGTTATAACGTAATGCTATATAACGATATTCGTTATAACGTAAAGCTACATAACGTTATACGTTATATGCTAATAGTATATAACGTTATACGTTACAATGTAATACTACATAACGTAATACGTTATATCGTAATACCACATACTGTTATACGTTATATTGTAATGCTATATAACGTTATACGTTATAACGCAATACTATATAATGTTATACGTCATAAGCTAATAGTTTATAACGTTATACGTTATAACGTAATGCTACATAACGTTATACGTTATAAGCTAATAGTATATAGCGTCATACGTTATAATGTAATACTATATAACGTTATACGTTATAAGCTAATAGTATATAACGTTATACGTTATAATGTAAAACTACATAACGTAATACGTTATATCGTAATACCACATACCGTTATACGTTATAATGTAATGCTATATAACGTTATATGTTATAACGTAATACTATATAATGTTATACGTCATAAGCAAATGGTATATAACGTTATACGTTATAACGTAATGCTATATAACGTTATACGTCATAACGTAATACTACATAAAGTAATACGATATGTCGTAATACCACATGACGTTATACGTTATAACGTAATACCATATAACGTTATAAGTTATAAGCTAATAGTATATAGCGTCATACGTTATAATGTAATACTATATAACGTTATACGTTATAAGCTAATAGTATATAACGTTATACGTTACAATGTAATACTACATAACGTAATACGTTATATCGTAATACCACATACCGTTATACGTTATATTGTAATGCTATATAACGTTATACGTTATAACGCAATACTATATAATGTTATACGTCATAAGCTAATAGTTTATAACGTTATACGTTATAACGTAATGCTACATAACGTTATACGTTATAAGCTAATAGTATATAAAGTTATACGTTATAATGTAATACTACGTAACGTAATACGTTATATCATAGTAACACATAACGTTTTACGTTATAACGTAATGCTATATAACGCTATACGCTATAACGTAATACTACATAACGTTATACGTTATAAGCTAATAGTATATAACGTTATACGTTACAATGTAATACTACTTAACGTAATACGTTATATCGTAATACCACATACCGTTATACGTTATATTGTAATGCTATATAACGTTATACGTTATAACGTAATAATACATAACGTTATACGTTATAAGCTAATAGTATATAACGTTATACGTTATGATGTAATACTACATGACGTAATACGTTATATCGTAATACCACATAACGTTATACGTTATAACGTAATGCTATATAACGTTATACGTTATAACGTAATACTACGTAAAGTAATACGATATGTCGTAATACCACACGACGTTATACGTTATAACGTAATACCATATAACGTTATAAGTTATAAGCTAACAGTATATAGCGTCATACGTTATAATGTAATACTATATAACGTTATACGTTATAAGCTAATAGTATATCTCGTTATACGTTATTTTGTAAAACTACATAACGTAATATGTTATATC
>NW_025217103.1:0-1257 GCF_014825855.1 Bombus pyrosoma | reverse complement strand
AACGTTATAAGTCATAACGTATTACTATATAACGTTATACGTTATATCGTAATGCTATACAACGTTATACGTCATAACGTAGTACTATATAACGTTATATTTTATATCGTAATACCGTATAACGTTATACGCTATATCGTAATAGCATATAACGTTATACGTTATATCATCATACTACAGAACGTTATACTTCATAACGCAGTAAATATAACGTTATAAGTCATAACGTATTACTATATAACGTTATATGTTATATCGTAATACCGTACAACGTTATACGCTATATCGTAATAGTATATAACGTTATACGCTATATCGTAATACTATACTACGTTATACGTCATAACGTAGTACTATATAACGTTATATGGTATATCGTAATACCGTATAACGTTGTACGCTACATCGTAGTAACATGGTACGTTATACGTTATATCATAATACTGCACAACGATATACGTCATAACGTAATAATATACTACGTTATACGTCATAACGTATTACTATATAACGTTATACGTTATATGGTAATACCGTACAACGTTATACGCAATATCGTAATAGCATATAACGTCATACGTTATATCATAATACTACACACCGTTTTAATTCATAACGTAGTACTATATGCCGTTATACGTTACAACGTAATACTATACAACGTTATACGCCATAACGTAGTGCTATATAACGTTATACGTTATATCATCATACTACAGAACGTTATGCGTCATAACGTAGTATATATAACGTTATAAGTCATAACGTAGTACTATTTAACGTTATATGTTATAACGTAATACCGTATAACGTTATACGCTACATCGTAGTAACATATAACGTTATACGTTATATCATAATACTGCACAACGATATACGTCATAACGTAATACTATGCAACGTAATACGTCATAACGTAGTACTATTTAACGTTATATGTTATATCGTAATACCGTATAAAGTTATACGCTACATCGTAGTAACATATAACGTTATACGTTATATCATAATACTGCACAACGATATACGTCATAACGTAATACTATGCAACGTTATAAGTCATAACGTAGTACTATACAACGTTATATGTTATATCGTAATACCGTATAACGTTATATGCTATATCGTAGTAACATATAACGTTATACGTTATATCATAATACTGCACAACGTTATACGTCATAACGTATTACTATACAACGTTATAAGTCATAACGTATTACTATATAACGTTATACGTTATATCGTAATGCTATA
>NW_025217102.1:0-1257 GCF_014825855.1 Bombus pyrosoma | reverse complement strand
AACGTATAACGTTATGTAGATATATGTTATAACGTATGGCGTTATGTAGTATTACGATATAACGTATAACGTTATGTAGCTTTACGTTATAACGTATAACGCTATGTAGATATATGTTATAACGTATAACGTTATGTAGCATTACGTTATTACGTATAACGTTATATAGAATTACGTTATAACGTATAACGTTATATGGTATTAGGATGTAACGTATAACGTTATGTAGTACTACGTTATAACATATAACGATATGTAGTATTACGATATAACGTATAACGTTATGTAGCATTACGTTATAACGTATAACGTTAGATAGTATTACGTTATAACGTATCACGTTATGTAGTATTACGATATAACGTATAATGTTATATAGTATTACGATATAACGTATAACGTTATGTAGATATATGTTATAACGTTTCGCGTTATGAAGTATTACGATATAACGTATAACGTTATGTAGCATTACGTTATAACGTATAACGTTATGTAGATATATGTTATAACGTATAACGTTATGTAGCATTACGTTATAACGTATAACGTTATATAGTATTACGTTATAACGTATAACGTTATGTAGCATTACGTTATAACGTATAACATTATATAGTATTACTTTATAACGTATAACGTTATGTAGATATATGTTATAACGTATGGCGTTTTGTAGCATTACGATATAACGTATAACGTTATGTAGCTTTACGTTATAACGTATAACGCTATGAAGATATATGATATAACGTATAACGTTATGTAGATATATGTTATAACGTATAACGTTATGTATCATTACGCTATAACGTATATCGTTATATAGTATTACGTTATAACGTATAACGTTAGGTAGTATTACGTTATAACATATAACGATATGTAGTATTACGATATAACGTATAACGTTATGTAGCATTACGTTATAACGTATAACGTTAGATAGTATTACGTTATAACGTATCACGTTATGTAGTATTACGATATAACGTGTAATGTTATATAGTATTACGATATAACGTATAACGTTATGTAGATATATGTTATAACGTTTCGCGTTATGTAGTATTACGATATAACGTATAACGTTATGTAGCATTACGTTATAACGTATAACGTTATGTAGATATATGTTATAACGTATAACGTTATGTAGCATTACGTTATAACGTATAACGTTATATAGTATTACGTTATAACGTATAACGTTATATGGTATCAGGATGTAACGTATAACGTTACGTAGCATTACGT
>NW_025217101.1:0-1257 GCF_014825855.1 Bombus pyrosoma | reverse complement strand
ATACTACGTTACGTTATATGTTAGAAGGTAATGCTACATAACGTTACACGTCATATCTTAATACTACATAACGATATATGTCATAACGTATTACCATATAACGTTATACGTTATACCGTAATGCTACATAATGTTATACGTTATAACGTAATGTTATATAACGTTATACGTTACATCGTCATGCTACATAACGTTATACATTACATCGTAATGCTATATAACGTATTACGTTATATCGTAATGTTACAAGACGTTATACGTTATTACGCAATGCTATGTAACGTTATACGTTATATCGTAATGCTACTTAACGTTATACGTTATATCGTAATGCTACATAACGTTATACGTTATATCGTAATACTATAAATCGTTATACGTCATAACATAATACTACATTACGTTAGACGTTATAAGGTAATGCTACATAACGTTATACGTTATTCCGTAATGCTACATAATGTTGCTCGTTATATCTTAATACTACATAACGATATATGCCATAACGTATTACCATATAACGTTATACGTTATAACGTAATGCTACGTAACGATATACGTTATAACGTAATGCTACATAACGTTAACGTTATACCGAAATACTACATAATGTTATACGTCATAACGTATTACCATATAACGTTATACGTTACAACCTAATACTACATAACGTAAGACGTTATAACGCAATACTGCATAACGTTATACGTTATAATCTGCTACCATATAACGTTATACGTTATAACGTAATACTACACAACGTTATACGTTATAAGGTAATGCTACATAACGTTACACGTTATATCTTAATACTACATAACGTTACACGTTATATCTAAATACTACATAACGATATATGTCATAACGTATTACCATATAACGTTATACGTTATAATGTGATGGTACATAACGTTATACGTTATATCGTAATACTACATTACGTTATACGTTATAAGGTAATGCTACATAACGTTATACGTTATACCGTAATGCTGCATAATGTTGCTCGTTATATCTTAATACTACATAACGATATATGTCATAACGTATTACCATATAACGTTATACGTTATAAGGTAATGCTACATAACGTTATACGTTATACCGTAAAACTACATAACGTTATGGGTTATAACGTAATGCTGCATAACGCCATACGTTATATCGTAATGCTACGTAACGTTATACGTTATATCGTAATACTACATAACGTTATACGTTATAACCTAATACTGCATAACGTTATACGTTATAACG
>NW_025217100.1:0-1257 GCF_014825855.1 Bombus pyrosoma | reverse complement strand
ATAACGTATTACCATATAACGTTATACGTTATAACGGAAAGCTACATAACGTTATACGTTATAACGTAATGCTACATAACGTTGTACGCTCTAACGTAATTCTACATGACGTTATACGATATAACGTAATGCTACATAACGATATACGTTATAACCTAATGCTACATAACGTTATACGTTATAACCTAATGCTACATAACGTTATACGTTATAACGTATTACCATATAACGTTATACGTTATAACGGAAAGCTACATAACGTTATACGTTATAACGTAATGCTACATAACGTTATACGGTATAACGATTTACCATATAACGTTGTACGATATAACGTAATACTACATAACGGTAGACGTTATATCGTAATGCTACATAACGTTATACGCTCTAACGTAATTCTACATAACGTTATACGTTATAACCTAATGCTACATAACGTTATACGTTATAACGTAAAGCTATATAATGTTATACGTTATAACGTATTGCTACATAACGTTATACGTTATATCGTAATGCTACATAACGATATACGGTATAACGCAATGCTACATAACGTTATACGTTATAACGTATTACCATATAAAGTTATACGTTATAACGGAAAGCTACATAACGTTATACGTTATAACGTAATGCTACATAACGTTGTACGCTCTAACGTAATTCTACATGACGTTATACGATATAACGTAATGCTACATAACGATATACGTTATAACCTATTGCTACATAATGTTATACGTTATAACGTAATGCTACATAACGTTATACGTTATATCGTAAAGCTACATAACGTTATACGTTATAACGTAATGCTACATAACGTTATACGTTATAACGTATTAGCATATAACGTTATACGCTATAACGTAAAGCTACATAACGTTATACGTTATAACGTAATGCTACATAACGTTGTACGCTCTAACGTAATTCTACATGACGTTATACATTATGACGTAATGCTACATAACGTTATACGTTATATCGTAAAGCTGCATAACGTTATACGCTATAACGTAATACTACATAACGTTATACGTTATATCGTAATACTACATAACGTTATACGTTATAACGTATTACCATATAACGTTATACGTTATAACGTAAAGCAACATAACGATATACGGTATAACGTAATGCTACATAACGTTATACGTTATATCGTAAAGCTACGTAGCGGTATACGTTATAACGTATTGCCATATAACGTTATACGTTATAACGTTGTACTACACAACGTTATAC
>NW_025217099.1:0-1258 GCF_014825855.1 Bombus pyrosoma | reverse complement strand
TTACGTTATAACATATAACGATATGTAGTATTACGATATAACGTATAACGTTATGTAGCATTACGTTATAACGTATAACGTTATATGGTATTTGGATGTAACGTATAACGTTATGTAGCATTACGTTATAACGTATAACGCTATGTAGATATATGTTATAACGTATATCGTTATGTAGCATTACGTTATAATGTATAACATTATGTAGCATTACGTTATAACGTATAACGCTATGTAGATATATGTTAAAACGTATAACGTTATGTAGCATTACGATATAACGTATAACGTTATGTAGCATTACGATACAACGTGTAATGGTATGTAGTATTACGTTATAACGTATAACGCTATGTAGATATATGTTATAACGTATAACGTTATGTAGCATTACGATATAACGTACAATGTTATGTAGCATTACGTTATAACGTATAACGTTATATGGTATTGCGTTATAACGTATAACGTTATATGGTATTAGGATGTAACGTATAACGTTATGTAGCATTACGTTATAACGTATAACGCTATGTAGATATATGTTATAACGTATAACGTTATGTAGTATTACGTTATAACGTATAACATTATGTAGATATATGTTATAACGTATGGCGTTATGTAGTATTACGATATAACATATAACGTTATGTAGCATTACGTTATAACGTATAACTTTATGTGGATATATGTTATAACGTAAAACGTTATGTAGCATTACGATACAACGTATAACGTTATGTAGTATTACGTTATAACATATAACGATATGTAGTATTACGTTATAACGTATAACGTTATATGGTATTACGTTATAACGTATAACGTTATATGGTATTACGTTATAACGTATAACGTTATATGGTATTACGTTATAACGTATAACGTTATATGGTATTAGGATGTAACGTATAACGTTATGTAGCATTACGTTATAACGTATAACGTTATATGGTATTACGTTATAACGTATAACGTTATATGTTATTAGAATGTAACGTATAACGTTATGTAGCATTACGTTATAACGTATAACGCTATGTAGATATATGTTATAACGTATAACGTTATGTAGCATTACGTTATAACGTATAACGTTATGTAGTATTACGTTATAACATATAACGATATGTAGTATTACGTTATAACGTATAACGTTATATAGTATTACGTTACAACGACTAACGTTATATGGTATTAGGATGTAACCTATAACGTTATGTAGCATTACGATACAACGTATAACGTTATGTAG
>NW_025217098.1:0-1258 GCF_014825855.1 Bombus pyrosoma | reverse complement strand
AATGGTACATAACGTTATACGTTATATCGTACTGCTACACAACGTTATACGTTATACCGTTATGCTACATAACGTTATACGTTATAACGTAATGCTACATAACGTTATACGTTATAACGTAATACTACATAACGTTATACGTTATACCCTAATGCTACATAACGTTATACGTTATAACGCAATGCTATATAACGTTATACGTTATACCGTAGTGCTACATAACGTTATACGTTATAACGTAATACTTCATAACGCTATACGTTATAACGCAATGCTATATAACGTTATACGTTATACCGTAATGCTACATAACGTTATACGTTATAACGTAATACTACATAACGCTATAGGCTATAACGTAACACTATATAACGTTATACATCATAACGCAATGCTATATAACGTTATACGTTATATCATAATGCTACATAACGTTATACTTTATATCATAGTGCTACATAACGTTATACGTTAAAACGTAATGCTATATAACGTTATACGTCATAACGCAAAGCTATATAACGTTATACGTTATAACGTAATGCTACATAACGTTATACGTTATATTGTAAGGCTACATAACGTTATACGTTATACCGTAATGGTACATAACGTTATACGTTATATCGTACTGCTACACATCGTTATACGTTATACCGTTATGCTACTTAACGTTATACGTTATAACGTAATATTACACAACGTTATACGTTATAACGTATTGCTACATAACGTTATACGTTATAACGTAGTACTACATAACGTTATACGTTATACCCTAATGCTACATAACGTTATACGTTTTATTGTAATGCTACATAACGTTATACGTTATACCGTAATGGCTCATAACGTCATACGTTATATCGTACTGCTACATAACGTTATACGTTATATTGTAATGCTACATAACGTTATACGTTATACCGTAATGGTACATAACGTTATACGCTATAACGTAACACCATATAACGTTATACGTCATAACGCAATGCTATAGAACGTTATACGTTCTATCATAGTGCTACATAACGTTATACGTTAAAACGTAATGCTATCTAACGTTATACGCCATAACGCAATGCTATATAACGTTATACGTTATAACGTAATACTACATAACGTTATACGTTATATTGTAATGCTACATAACGTTATACGTTATACCGTAATGGTACATAACGTTATACGTTATATCGTACTGCTACATAACGTTATACGTTTTATTGTAATGCTACATAACGTTATACGTTATACC
>NW_025217097.1:0-1258 GCF_014825855.1 Bombus pyrosoma | reverse complement strand
GTAGTATTACGTTCTAACGTATAACGTTATATAGCATTGCGTTATGACGTATAACGTTATATAGCATTACGTTATAACGTATGACGTTATGTAGCACTATGATATAACGTATAACGTTATTTAGCATTACAACATAACGTATAACGTTATGTAGTATTACGTTATAACGTATAACGTTATGCAGCATTACAATATAACGAATAACGTTATGTAGTATTACGTTATAACGTATAACGTTATACAGCATTGCGTTGTGACGTATAACGTTATATAGCATCGCGTTATGACGTATATCGTTATATAGCATTGCGTTATAACGTATAACGTTATATAGTATTACGGTATAACGTATAACGATATATAGCATTACGGTATAACGTATAACGTTATATAGTATTACGTTATAAGGTATAACGTTATGCAGCATTACAATATAACGTATAACGATATATAGCATTACGGTATAACGTATAACGTTATATAGTATTACGTTATAAGGTATAACGTTATGCAGCATTACAATATAACGTATAACGTTATGTAGTATTACGTTATAACGTATAACGTTATATAGCATTGCGTTATAACGTATAGAGTTATGTAGCATTACGGTATAACGTATAATATTATGTAGTATTACGTTATAACGTATACCGTTATGTAGCATTACGGTATAACGTATAACGTCATATAGTATTACGTTATAACGTATAACGTTATGTCGCATTACGGTGTAATGTATAACGTTATGTAGCATTACGGTATAACGTATAACGTTATATAGTATTACGTTATAACGTATAACGTTATGTACCATTACAATATAACGTATAACGTTATGTAGCATTACGGTATAACGTATAACGTTATATAGCATTACGGTATAACGTATAACGTTATATAGTATTACGTTATAACGTATAACGTTATGTAGCATTATGGTATAACGTATAACGTTATATAGCATTACGGTATAACGTATAACGTTATATAGTATTACGTTATAACGTATAACGTTATGTAGCATTAAAATATAACGTATAACGTTATGTTGTATTACGTTATGACGTATATCGTTATATAGCACTGCGTTATAACGTATAACGTTATATAGTATTACGTTATAACGTATAACGTTATGTAGCATTATGATATAACGTATAACGTTATGTAGCATTACAATATGACGTATAACGTTATGTAGTATTACGTTATAACGTATAACGTTATATAGCATTGCGTTATGACGTATAACGTT
>NW_025217096.1:0-1259 GCF_014825855.1 Bombus pyrosoma | reverse complement strand
AACGTTATATAGTGTTACGATACAACGTATAACGTTATGTCGTATTACGTTATAACATATAACGATATGTAGTATTACGATATAACGCATAACGCTATGTAGCATTACGTTATAACGTATAACGCTATGCAGATATATGTTATAACGTATAACGTTATGTAGCATTACGTTATAACGTATTACGTTATGAAGAATATGTTATAACGTATGGCGTTATGTAGTATTACGATATAACATATAACGTTATTTAACATTACGTTATAGCGTATAACGTTATGTAGATAAATGTTATAACGTGTAACGTTATGTAGCATTACGTTATAACGTATAACGTTATATAGTATTACGTTATAACGTATAACGATATGTAACATTACGTTATAACTTATAACGTTATGTAGATACATGTTATAACGTATAACGTTATATAGTGTTACGATACAACGTATAACGTTATGTAGTATTACTTTATAACATATAACGATATGTAGTCTTACGATATAACGTAAAACGTTATGTAGTATTACGTTATAGCGTACAACGTTATGTAGTATTACGTTTTAACGTATAACGTTATGTCATATTACGATATAACGTATAACGTCATGTAGTATTACGTTATAGCGTATAACGTTATGTGGCATTACTTTATAACGTATAACGTTATGTAGACATATGTTATAACGTATAACGTTATGTATAATTGCATTATAACGTATAACGTTATGTAGCATTACGTTATAACGTATAACGTAATATAGTATTACGTTATAACGTATAACGGTATGTAGCACTACGTTATAACGTATAACGTTATGTAGATATATGTTATATCGTATAACGTTATATAGTGTCACGATACAACGTATAACGTTAAGTAGTATTACGTTATAACATATAACGACATGTACCCTTACGATATACCGTATAACGTTATGTAGTATTACGTTATAACATATAGCGATATGTAGTATTACGATGTAACGTATAACGTTATGTAGATATATGTTGTAACGTATAACGTTATGTAGCATTACGTTATAACGTATAACGTTATGTGGATATATGTTATAACGTATAACGTTATATAGCTTTACGATACAACGTATAACGTTATGTAGTATTACGTTATAACATATAACGATATGTAGTATTACGATATAACGTATAATGTTATGTAGCATTACGTTATAACGTATAACGTTATGTAGATGTATGTTATAACGTATAACGTTATGTAGCATTACGTTATAACGTAT
>NW_025217095.1:0-1259 GCF_014825855.1 Bombus pyrosoma | reverse complement strand
TATAGTATTACGTTATAACGTATAACGTTATATGAAATTACGATATAACGTATAACGTTATATAGTACTGCGTTATAACGTATAACGTTATGTAGCATTACTATATAACGTACAACGTTATATACTATTACCTTATAACGTATAACGTTACATGGTATTACGTTATAACGTATAACGTTATATAGTATTACGTTATAACATATAACGTCAGATAGTATTACGTTTTAACGTATAACGTAATGTAGTATTACGATATAACGTATAACGTTATATAGTATTACGTCATAACGTATAACGTTATATGGTTATACGTTTTAACGTATAACGTAATGTAGTATTAGGATATCACATGTAACGTTATATTGTATTACGTTATAACGTATAACGTTATATGGTTATACGTTATAACGTATAACGTTATGTAGTATTACGATATAACATACAACGTTATGCAGTATTACGTTATAACATATAACGTCAGATAGTATTACGTTTTAACGTATAACGTATTGTAGTATTACGATATAACGTATAACGTTATATAGTATTACGTTATAACGTATAACGTTATATGGTTATACGTTTTAACGTATAACGTTATGTGGTATTACGATATAACGTATATCGTTATGTAGTATTACAATATAACATATAACGAAATGTAGCATTACGTTATAACGTATAATGTTATATACTATTACGTTATAACGTTTAACGTTATATAGTATTACGTTATAACGTATAACGTTATGTAGCATTACGTTATAAGGTATAACGTTATATGGTAATACGTTATAACGTATAACGTTCTGTGGTATTACGATATAGCGTATAACGTTATGTATTATTACTTTTTAACGTATATCGTTATGTGGTATTACGATATAGCGTATAACGTTATGTAGTTTTACGTTATAACGTATAACGTTATGTGGTATTACGATATAGCGTATAACGTTATGTAGTATTACGTTATAACGTATAACGTTATGTTGTATTACATTATAACGTATAACGTTATATGGTAATACGTTTTAACGTATAACGTTATGTGGTATTGCGATATAACGTATAACGTTATGTAGTATTACAATATAACATATAACGTAATGTAGCATTACGTTATAACGTATAATGTTATATACTATTACGTTATAACGTTTAACGTTATATAGTATTACGTTATAACGTATAACGTTATATGAAATTACGTTATAACGTATAACGTTATATAGTATTGCGTTATAACGTATAACGTT
>NW_025217094.1:0-1259 GCF_014825855.1 Bombus pyrosoma | reverse complement strand
GTTATATAGTATTACGTTATAACGTATAACGTTATATAGTATTACGTTATAACGTATAACGTTATGTAGCACTACGATATAACGTATAACGTTATGTAGTATCACTTTATAACGTTTAACGATATACAGCATTGCGTTATGTCGTATAACGTTATATAGGATTACGTTATAACGTATAACGTTATATAGCATTACGTTATAGCGTATAACGTTATATAGCATTACGTTATAACGTATAACGTTATGTAGCATTACTGTATATCGTATAACGTTATGTAGCATTATGATATAACGTATAACGTTATATAGCATTACGTTATGACTTACATCGTCATATAGTGTTACGTTGTGTCGTATATCGTTATGTAGTATTACGTTATCGCGTATAACGTTATATAGCATTGCGTTATGACGTATAACGTTAGATAGAGTTACGTTATAGCGTATAACGTTATGTATTATTGCGCTGTAACGTATAACGTTATGTATTATTGCGTTGTAGCGCATATCGTTATATAGCATTACGTTATAACGTATAACGTTATGTAGCATTACTGTATAACGTATAACGTTATGTAGCATTATGATATAACGTATAACGTTATATAGCATTACGTTATGACTTACATCTTCATATAGTGTTACGTTATGTCGTATATCGTTATGTAGTATTACGTTATGACGTATAACGTTATGTAGCATTGCGTTATGACGTATAACGTTAGATAGAGTTACGTTATAGCGTATAACTTTATGTATTATTGCGCTGTAACGTATAACGTTATGTATTATTGCGTTGTAACGCATATCGTTATATAGCATTACGTTATAACGTATAACGTTATGTAGCATTACTGTATAACGTATAACGTTATGTAGCATTATGATATAACGTATAACGTTATGTAGCATTACGGTATAACATATAACGTTATGTAGCACTATGATATAACGTATAACGTTATATAGCATAGCGTTATGACGTATAACGTTATATAGCATAGCGTTATAACGTATAACGTTATATAGCATTACGTTATAAGGTATAACGTTATTTAGTATTACGTTATAACGTACAACGTTGTGTAGCATAACGGTATAACGTATAACGTTATATAGTATTACGTTATAACGTATAACGTTATATAGCATTACGTTATAACGTATAACGTTATGTAGCATTACGGTATAACGTATAACGTTATGTAGCATTATGTTATAACTTATATCGTCATATGGCATTACGTTATAACGTATGA
>NW_025217093.1:0-2546 GCF_014825855.1 Bombus pyrosoma | reverse complement strand
ACATATAACGTTATATAGCATTACGTTGTAACGTATAACGTTATGTAGTATTACGTTATAACGTATAACGTTGTGTAATATTACGTTACAACGTATAACGTTATGCAGTATTACGGTATAACGTATAACGTTATGTATCATTACGATATAACGTATAATGTTATATAGCATTACGTTATATCGTATAACGTTATATAGTAAAACGATATAACATATAACGTTATGTAGCATTACGATATAACGTATAACGTTATATAGCATTACGTTATAACGTATAACGTTGTGTAATATTCCGTTACAACGTATAACGTTACATAGCATTTCGTTATAACGTGTAACGTTATGTAATATCACGTTATAACGTGTAACGTTATGTAGTATTACGGTATAACGTATGACGATATGTAGCATTACGATATAACTTATATCGTTATATAGCATTACGTTATAACGTATAACGTTATGTAGCATTACGCCATAACGTATAACGTTATGTATTATTGCGTCATAACGTGTAACGTTATGTAGCATTACGATAGAACGTGAAACGTTATATAGCATTACGTTATAACGTATAACGTTATATAGTATTACTTCATAAAGTACAACGCTATGTAGCATTCTGATATAACGTATAACGTTATGTAGCATTACGTTATTACGTATAACGTTATATAGCATTACGTTATAAGTTATAACGTTACATAATATTACGTTATAACGCATAACGTTACGTAGCATCACGATATAACGTATAACGTTATGTAGTATTACGTTATAACGTATAACGTTATATAGTATTGTGTTATGACGTATAACGTTATGTAGCATTACTATATAACGTATATCGTTATATCGTATAACGTTATGTAGTATTACGTTATAACGTATAACGTTATGTATTATTGCGTTGTAACGTATATCGTTATATAGTATTACGTTATAGCGTATAAGATTATGTAGCATTACGTTATGACGTACAACGTCATATAGTATTGCGCCATAACGTATAACGTTATGTATTATTGAGTTGTAACGTATAACGCTACATAGCATTGCGTTATGACGTATATCGTTATATAGCATTGCTATATAACGTATAACGTTATGTAATATTACGTTATAACGTGTATCGTTATGTAGTATTACGGTATAACGTGTGACGTTATGTAGCATTACGATATAACGTATAACGTTATATAGCATTACGTTGTAACGTATAACGTTATATAGCATTACGTTGTAACGTATAACGTTATGTAGTATTACGTCATAACGTATAACGTTACGTAGTATTACGTCATAACGTGTAACGTTATGTAGCATTACGATAAAACGTGAAACGTTATATAGCATTACGTTTTAACGTATAACGTTATGTATTATTGCGTCATAACGTGTAACGTTATGTAGCATTATGATAGAACGTGAAACGTTATATAGCATTACGTTATAACGTATATCGTTATGTAGCATTACGATATTACGTATAACGTTATATAGCATTACGTTATAACGTATAACGTTCTGTAATATTACGTTACAACGTATAACATTACATAACATTACGTTATAGCGTATAACGTTATGTAGTATTACGGTATAACGTATGACGTTATGTAGCATTACGATATAACGTATAACGTTATATAGCATTACGTTGTAACGTATAACGTTATGTAGTATTACGTCATAACGTATAACGTTATGTAGTATTACGTCATAACGTATAACGTTATATAGCATTACGTTATAACGTATAACGTTATGTAGCATTACGATATTACGTATAACGTTATATAGCATTACGTTATAACGTATAACGTTCTGTAACATTACGTTACAACGTATAACATTACATAGCATTACGTTATAACGTATAACGTTATGTAGTATTACGGTATAACGTATGACGTTATGTAGCATTACGATATAACGTATAACGTTATATAGCATTACGTTATAACGTATAACGTTATGTAGTATTACGGTATAACGCGTGACGTTATGTAGCATTACGATATAACGTATAACGTTATATAGCATTACGTTATAAGGTATAACGTTACATAATATTACGTTATAACGTACAACGTTATGTAGCCTTACGATATAACGTATAACGTTATGTAGCATTACGATATAACGTATAACGTTATGTAGTATTACTTCATAAAGTACAACGTTATGTAGCATTATGATATAACGTATAACGTTATGTAGCATTACGATATAACGTATAACCTTATATAGCATTACGTTATAACGTATAACGTTATGTAGTATTACGGTATAACGTATGACGTTATGTAGCATTACGATATAACGTATAACCTTATATAGCATTACGTTATAACGTATAACGTTATGTAGTATTACGGTATAACGTATGACGTTATGTAGCATTACGATATAACGTATAACGTTATATAGCATTACGTTGTAACGTATAACGTTATGTAGTATTACGTCATAACGTGTAACGTTATGTAGCATTACGATAGAACGTGAAACGTTATATAGCATTACGTTATAACGTATGACGT
>NW_025217092.1:0-1259 GCF_014825855.1 Bombus pyrosoma | reverse complement strand
GTTATATCGTAGTACCACATAACGTTATACGTTATAACGTAATACTACATAACGTTATACGTTACATCCTGATACTACATTACGTTATACGTCATATCGTAATACCACATAACGTTATACGTTATAACGTAATACTATATAACGTTACACGTCATATCGTAACACCACATAACGTTATACGTTATATCGTAATAACACATATCCTTATACGTTATAACGTAGTACTATATAACGGTATACGTCATATCGTAATACCACATATCCTTATATGTTATAACGTAGTACTATATAACGGTATACGTCATATCGTAACACCACATAACGTTATACGTTATATCGTATTACCACATAACGTTATACGTTATATCCTAATACTATATTACGTTATATGTTATATCGTAGTACCACATAACGTTATACGTTATAACGTGATACCACACAACGTTATACGTTATATCCTAATACTACATTACGTTATACGTCATATCGTAATACCACATAACGTTATACGTTATAACGTAATACTATATAGCGTTATACGTCATATCGTAACACCACATAACGTTATACGTTAAAACGTAGTACCATATAACGGTATACGTCATATCGTAACACCACATAACGTTATACGTTATATCGTATTACCACATAACGTTATACGTTATATCATAATACTATATTACGTTATATGTTATATCGTAGTACCACATAACGTTATACGTTATAACGTAATACTATATAACGTTATACGTTATATCCTGATACTACATTACGTTATACGTCATATCGTAATACCACATAACGTTATACGTTATAACGTAATACTATATAACGTTATACGTCATATCGTAACACCACATAACGTTATACGTTATATCGTAACACCACATAACGTTATACGTTAAATCGTATTACCACATAACGTTATACGTTATATCCAAATACTATATTACGTTATATGTTATATCGTAGTACCACATAACGTTATAACTTATAACGTAATACTATATAACGTTATACTTTATATCCTGAAACTACATTACGTTATACGTCATATCGCAATACCACATAACGTTGTACGTTATAACGTAATACTATATAACGTTATACGTCATATCGTAACACCACATAACGTTATACGTTATATCGTAATACCACATATCCTTATACGTTATAACGTAGTACTATATAACGGTATACGTCATATCGTAACACCACATAACGTTATACGTTAAAACGTAATACTATATAACGTTATA
>NW_025217091.1:0-1259 GCF_014825855.1 Bombus pyrosoma | reverse complement strand
CAGAACGCTATACGTTATATCGTAATGCTACATAACGTTATTCGTTATATCGTAATACTATATAGCGTCATACGTTGTAACGTAATGCTACATAACGTTATACGTCATGTCGTAATGCTTCATAACGTTACACGTTATATCGTAATACCATATATCGTTATACGTTATAACGTAATGCTACAGAAAGTTATACGTTATATCGTAATACTATACAACGTTCTAAGTTGTAACGTATTACTACATAACGTTGTACGTTACATCGTAATGCTACATAACGTTATACGCTATAACGTAATAGTACATAACGTTTTACCTTATATCTTAATACTACATATCGTTATACGATATATCGTAATACTACATAACGTTATGCGCTGTAACGTAATGCTACATAACGTTATACGTTATACCGTAGTGCTACATAAAGTTATACGTTATATCGTAATACTATATAACGTTATACGTTATATCGTAGTACCATATATCGTTATACGTCACAACGTAATGCTACATAACGCTATACGTTATATCGTAATACAACATATCGTTATACGTTATATCGTAGTACTATACAACGTTCTACGTTGTAACGTAGTACTACAGAAAGCTATACGTTATATCGTAATGCTACATAACGTTATTCGTTATATCGTAAGACTATATAGCGTCACACGATGTAACGTAATGCTACATAACGTTATACGTTATGTCGTAATGCTTCATAACGTTACACGTTATATCGTAATACCATATATCGTTATACGTTATAACGTAATGCTACAGAACGTTATACGTTATACCGTAATACTATACAACGTTCTAAGTTGTAACGTATTACTACATAACGTTGTACGTTACATCGTAATGCTACATAACGTTATACGTTATATCGTGATGCTGCATAACGTTATACGTCATGACGTAATACTACATATCGTTACACGTTATATCGTATTACCATATAACGTCATACGTTATGTCGTAATACTTCACAACGTTATACGTTATATCGTAATACAACATATCGTTATACGTTATAACGTAATGCTACATAACGTTGTACGTTATATCGTAACACTACATATCGTTATACGCTATAACGTAATAGTACATAACGTTTTACGTTATATCTTAATACTACATATCGTTATACGATATATCGTAATACTACATAACGTTATACGCTATAACGTAATGCTACATAACGTTATACGTTATGTCGTAATACCATATAACGTTGTACGTTATAACGTAGTACC
>NW_025217090.1:0-1259 GCF_014825855.1 Bombus pyrosoma | reverse complement strand
GTAGATATATGTTATAACGTATAACGTTATGTAGTATTACGTTATAACATATAACGGTATGTAGTATTACGATATAACGTATAACGTTATGTAGCATTACGTTATAACGTATAACGTTATATGGTATTAGGATGTAACGTATAACGTTATGTAGCATTACGTTATAACGTATATCGCTATGTACATATATGTTATAACGGATAACGTTATGTAGCATTACGTTATAACGTATAACGCTATGTAGATAGATGTTATAACGTATAACGCTATGTAGGTAGATATTATAACGTATAACGTTATGTAGCATTACGTTATAACTTATAACGTTATATAGTATTACGTTATAACGTATAACGTTATGTAGATATATGTTATAACGTATAACATTATGTAGTATTACGTTATAACATATAACGGTATGTAGTATTACGATGTAACGTATAACGTTATGTAGCATTACGTTATAACATATAACGTTATATAGTATTACGTTATAACGTATAACGTGATATGGTATTAGGATGTAACTTATAACGTTTTGTAGCATTACGTTATAACGTATAACGCTATGTGGATATATGTTATAACGTATGGCGTTATGTAGTATTACGATATAACGTATAACGTTATGTAGCATTACGTTATAACGTATAACGTTATATAGTATTAGGATGTAACGTATAACGTTATGTAGCATTACGTTATAACGTATATCGCTATGTACATATATGTTATAACGTATAACGTTATGTAGCATTACGTTGTAACGTATAACGTTATGTAGAATATGTTATAACGTATAACGTTAAGTAGCATTACGTTATAACATATAACGCTATGTAGATAGATGTTATAACGTATAACGTTATGTAGATATATGTTATAACGTATAACGATATATAGTATTACGTTATAACGTATAACATTATGTAGCATTACGTTATAACGTATAACGTTATGTGGATATATGTTATAACGTATGGCGTTATGTAGCATTACGTTATAACGTATAACGTTATATAGTATTACGTTATAACGTATAACGTTATGTAGCATTACCTTATAACATATAACGTTATGTAGCATTACGTTATAACGTATAACGTTATGTAGATATATGTTATAACGTATAACGTTATGTAGCATTACGTTATAACGTATAACGTTATATAGTGTTACGTTATAACGTATAACGTTATATGGTATTAGGATGTAACTTATAACGTTATGTAGCATTACGTTATAACGTATAACGCTAT
>NW_025217089.1:0-1260 GCF_014825855.1 Bombus pyrosoma | reverse complement strand
TGATCGACTGGGCCGCGGGTCTGGGCCTTCTACTGGCGAACAGAGGCACGGCGAGCACCTGCGTGGCATGGAGAGGTTCGTCCGTCGTCGACGTCACCTGGGCTACCGCCGACCTATACCGGAGGATTCGCGGCTGGAGAGTGGCCGACAGGATGGAGACTCTGTCGGACCATCTCTACATAATGATGGAGATGGAGCTAGATGGACGACGGGACGCGAACCGTTCCCACCGACCGCCACCACCGACACCGAGGTGGCGCCTGAAGGAGAGGGACCGAGACATGTTGCGCGCGGCGGTTACCGTTTCCGCCTGGAGCTGGGACGCTCGCCCCACCACCATCAACAGCGTGGATGAGGAGGCCGAGGAGCTTCGGGAAGACATGACAGCGGCGTGCGACGCCTCGATGCCGCGCTCCGTGCCGGGCGGTAGAAGAGACCGCAGCGTCTATTGGTGGACCCCCGCGATCGCCGACATGCGAGCTAACTGCGTTCGAGCCCGACGTGGATTTCTGAGGGCGCGTCGCCGCAGACGGACCCGCGACGAGGAAGAGATTCGCCGCTGCTACGAGGAGTACCGGGAGACGAGACGGACTCTGCAGCGGGAGATCAAGATCGCGAAAGCTCGGTGCTGGGACGAGCTGATCGAATCGGTGGAATCGGATCCGTGGGGAAGGCCGTATCGCATAGTGACGAAAAAGTTGCGACCTCCGGCCTCCCCGCTGACCGAAAGCATGGATCCGGTGCTGCTGGAGAAGGTGATCGGGACTCTGTTCCCAAGGCGGGACGACGAGGACAACGACGCGTCGCCATCCGTCCCCTGTTCGACCATCTGGACGGAAGAGCTTCGAGTGACGGAGGAAGAGTTGCTGGAAGCGACGAAGAGGACGGCATCCCGCGACGTGGCACCGGGTCCGGACGGGATCCCAGGCCGAGTTTGGGCGGAGTCGATCGACGTCTTGGCTCCCCGTCTGCGGCACCTGTTCACCAGATGTCTGAGGGAGGGCGCCTACCCGCGTGTGTGGCGCACGGCGAGGCTCGTGTTACTGCGCAAGGAAGGTCGACCGCCGGACTCGCCGTCCGCGTACAGGCCGGTGTGCCTTCTGGACGAGGTGGGCAAGCTGTTCGAGCGGGTGATCGCCGCCCGTCTGGAGGCGCACATGTCGGGGCGGACACCCGGCTGGCACGACAGCCAATTCGGATTTCGGCGAGGCCGCTCGACGGTGGACGCGGTGAAGAGGACCAGGTGGATCGCTGAGGACA
>NW_025217088.1:0-1260 GCF_014825855.1 Bombus pyrosoma | reverse complement strand
TATATAACGTTATAAGTCATAACGTATTACTATATAACGTTATACGTTATATCGTAATGCTGTATAAGGTTATACGTTATAACGTCATACCATGTAACGTTATACGTTGTATCATAATACTACACACCGTTTTACGTCATAACGTAGTACTATATAACGTTATAAGTTATATCATCATACTACAGAACGTTATACGTCATAACGTGGGACTATATAACGTTATATGCTATATCGTAATACGTATAACGTTATACGCTATATCGTAATAGCATATAACGTTATACGTTTTATCATAATACTGCACAACGATATACGTCATAACGTAATACTATACAACGTTATACGTCATAACGTAGTACTATATAACGTTATACGTTATATCATCATACTACAGAACGTTATACGTCATAACGTAGTACTATATATCGTTATATGTTATATCGTAATACCGTATAACGTTATACGCTATATCGTAGTAACATATAACGTTAGATGTTATATCGTAATACCATATAACGTTATACGCTATAACGTAATACTATACAACGTTATATGTCGTAACCTTGTACTATATAACGTTATATGTTTTATCGTAGTACCGTATAACATTATATGCCGTATCGTAGAAAAATATAACGTTATACGTTATATCATAATACTGCACAACGTTATAGGTCATAACGTAATACTATACAACGTTATACGTCATAACGTAGTACTATATAACGTTATATGTTATATCGTGATACCGTATAACATTATATGCCGTATAGTAGAAACATATAACGTTATACGTTATATCATAATACTGCACAACGTTATACGTCACAGCGTAATGCTATACAACGTTATACGTCATAACGTAGTACTATATAACGTTATATGTTATATCGTGACACCGTATAACGTTATACACTATATCGTAATAGCATATTACGTTATACGTTATATCATCATACTACAGAACTTTTATACGTCATAACGTAGTACTATATAACGTTATACGTTATATCATCATACTACAGAACGTTATACGTCATAACGTAGTACTATATAACGTCATATGTTATATCGTAATACCGTATAACGTTATACGCTATATCGTAGTAACATATTACGTTAGATGTTGTATCGTAATACCATATAACGTTATGCGCTATAAGGTAATACTGTACAACGTTGTACGTCGTAACCTAGTACTATATAACGTTATACGTTATATCGCAATACCGTATAACGTTATACACTATATCGTAATAG
>NW_025217087.1:0-1260 GCF_014825855.1 Bombus pyrosoma | reverse complement strand
TATACATTATATCGTAATACGACATATCTTTATACGCTATAACATAATGCTACATAACGTTATACGTTATATCGTAATGCTACATAACGTTATACGTTATAAGGTAATACTACATACCGTTATACGTTATATCGTAACACCACATAACGTCGTACGTTGTATCCTAATACTACATTACGTTATACGTTATATCGTATTAACATATAACGTTATACGTTATATCGTAATACCATATAACGTTATACGTCATATCGTAATACTATATAACGTTATACGCTATAACGTAATACTACATTACGTTATACGTTATATCGTATTACCATATAACGTTATACGTTATATCGTAATACCATATAACGTTATACGTCATATCGCAATACTATATAACGTTATACGCTATAACGTAATACTACATAACGTTATACCTTATATCGTAATACAACATATCGTTATACCTTATATCGTAGTACCATATATCGTTATACGTTATAACGTAACACTACATATCGATATACGTTATATCGTAATGCTATATAACGTTATACATTGTAACGTAGTACTACATAACGTTATACGTTATATCGTTATGCTACGTAACGTTATACGGTATATCGAAATACAACATATCCATATACGTTATATCGTAATTCCATATAACGTTATACGTTATATCGTAATACTGTATAACGTTATACGTTATATCGTAATACTACATATCGTTATTCGTTATATCGTAATGCTACATGTCGTTATACGTTATATCGTAATACCATATAACGTTATACGTCATATCGTAATAATATATAACGTTCTACGCTATAACGTAATACTACATAACGTTATTCGTTATAACGTAACACTACATAACTTTATACCTTATATCGTAATACAACATATCGTTATTCCTTATATCGTAGTACCATATATCGTTATACGTTACAACGTAACACTACATATCGATATACGTTATATCGTAATACTATATAACGTTATACGTTGTAACGTAGTACTACATAACGTTATACGTTATATCGTAATGCTACATAACGTTATTCGTTATGACGTAACACTACATATCGTTATTCGTTATAACGTAACACTACATAACGTTATACGTTATATCGTAATACTACATATCGTTATACGTTATATCGTATTACCATATAACGTTATACGTTATGTCGTAATAGTACATGACGTTATACATTATATCGTAATACGACATATCTTTATACGCTATAACATAATGCTACATAACGT
>NW_025217086.1:0-1260 GCF_014825855.1 Bombus pyrosoma | reverse complement strand
CGTTATAACGTCATGCTATATAACTTTATCCATTATAACGTAATGCTACATTACGTTATACTTTATACCCTAATGCTACATTACGTTATACGATACATCGTAATACTACACAACGTTATACGTTATATCGTAATGCTACATAACGTTATACGTTATAACGTAATGCTACATAACGTTACACGTTAAACCGTAATTCTACATAACGTTATACGTCATAACGTATTACCATATAACCTTATACGTTATAACGTAATGCTACATAACGTTATACGTCATAACGTATTACCATATAACGTTATACGTTATAGCGTAACACTACATAACGTTATACGTTATAACGTAATGCTACATAACGTTATACGTTATACCGTAATACTACATAACGTTATACGTCATGACGTATTACCATATAACGTTATACGCTATAACGTAATGCTATATAATACTAAACGTTATATCGTAATGTTACATATCGATACACGTTATGTCTTAATACTACATAACGGTACATGTCAAAACGTGTTACCACATAACGATATACGTTATAACGCAATACTGCATAACGTTATACGTTATAACGTAATGCTATATAACGTTATACGTTATATCGTAATGCTACATAACGTTACACGTTACACCTTAATACTACATAACGATATATGTCATAACGTATTACCATATAACGTTATACGTTAGAACGTAATACTACATAACGTTGTACGTTATACAGTAATACTACATAACGTTATACGTCATAACATATTACCATATACCGTTATACGTTATAACGTAACACTACATAACGTTATACGTTATAACGTAATGCTATATATCGTTATACGTTATATCGTAATGCTACATAACGTTATACGTTACATCGTAATACTACATAACGTTATACGTTATAACGTATTAACATATATTGTTATACGTTATAACGTAACACTACATAACCTTATACGTCATAACGTATTACCATATAAAGTTATACGTTATAACGTAATGCTATATAACGTTATACGTTATAACGTAATGCTACATAACGTTATACGTCATACCGTAATACAACATAACGTTATACGTCATAACGTATTACCATATAACGTTATACGTTATATCGTAATGCTACATAACGTTATACGTTATAACGTTATGCTACATATCGATACACGTTACACCTTAATACTACATAACGTTATACGTCATGACGTATTACCATATAACGTAATACGTTATAACGAAATACTGCATAACGTTATA
>NW_025217085.1:0-1260 GCF_014825855.1 Bombus pyrosoma | reverse complement strand
TATGTAGCATTACGATATAACGTATAACGTTATGTAGCATTACGATATAACATATAACGTTATATAGCATTACGTTGTAACGTATAACGTTATATAGTATTACTTCATAACGTATAACGTTATGTAGCATTACGATATAAGGTATAACCTTATATAGCATTACATTATAGCGTAGAACGTTATATAGTGTTACCTAATAACGTGTAACGTTATGTAGTATTACGGTATAACGTATAACGCTATGTAGCATTACGATATAACGTATAACGTTATATAGCTTTACGTTAGAACGTATAACGTTATATAGTATTACGTTGTAACGTATAACGCTATGTAGCATTACGGTATAACGTATAACGTTGTATAGCATTACGTTATAACGTATAACGCTATGTAGCATTACGATATAATGTATAACGTTATATAGCTCTACGTTATAACGTATAACGTTGTATAGTATTACGTTATAACGTATAACGTTATGTAGCATCGCGATATAAGGTATAACGATATGTAGCATCACGATATAACGTATAACGTTATATAGCATTACGTTATAACGTATAACGTTACATAGTATTACGTTATAACGTATAACGTTATGTAGCATCGCGATAAAACGTATAACGATATGTAGCATCACGATATAACGTATAACGTTATATAGCATTACGTTATAACGCATAACGATATGTAGCATCACGATATAACGTATAACGTTATATAGCATTACGTTATAACGTATAACGTTATATAGCATTACGATATAACGTATAACGTTCTATAGTATTACGTTATAACGTATAACGTTATGTAGCATTACGATATAACGTATAACGTTATGTAGCATTACGATATATCATATAACGTTATATAGCATTACGTTGTAACGTATAACGTTATATAGTATTACTTCATAACGTATAACGTTATGTAGCATTACGATATAAGGTATAACGTTATATAGTATTACGTTATAACGTATAACGTTATATAGCATTACGTTATAACGTATAACGTTATATAGTATTACCTTTATAACGTATAACGAGATGTAGCATCACGATGTAATGTATAACGTTATATAGCATTACGTTATAACGTTTAACGTTATATAGTATTACTTCATAACGTATAACGTTATGTAGCATTATGATATAACGTGTAACGTTATGTAGTATTACGGTATAACTTATAACGCTATGTAGCATTACGATATAACGTATAACGTTATATAGCTTTACGTTATAACGTATAACG
>NW_025217084.1:0-1260 GCF_014825855.1 Bombus pyrosoma | reverse complement strand
TATTACGGTATATCATATAACGTTATATAGCACTACGTTATGACGTATATAGGTATATAGTACTACGTTATAACGTATAACGTTGTGTAGTATGATGATATAACGTAAAACGTTATATGGCATTACGTTATAGCGTATAACGTTATATGTTATTACAATATAACCTATAGCGTTTTATAGTACTACGCTATGACGTGCAACGTTCCGTAGTATGATGATATAACGTATAACGTTATATAGTACTACGTTATGACGTATGACGTTGTATAGTATTACGTTATGACGTAAAAGGATGTGTAGTATTATGATATAACGTATAACATTATATGTTGCTACGATATAGCGTATAACGTTATATGGTATTACGATATAGCATATAACGTTATATGTTACTAATATATATTGTATAATGTTATACGGTATTACGATGTAACAAATAACGTAATATAGTACTACGTTATGACGTATAACGTTGCACAGTATTACGTTGTAACGTATAACGATATATAGTATTGCGTTATAACGTATAACGACATATAGTACTACGTTATGACGTAAAACGATGTGTAGCATTATGATATAACGTATAATGTTATATGTAACTGCGATATAGCGTATAACGTTATACGGTACTACGATATATCATATAACGTTATATAGTACCACGTTATGACGTATAACGTGGCGTAGTATTATGATATAACGTATAACGTTACATGGTATTACGTTATAACGTATAACCTTATACAGAACTACGATATAACGTATAACGTTATGTAGTACTACGTTATGACGTATAACGTTGCATAGTATTACGTTATGACGTATAACGATATGTAGTATGATGATATAACGTGTAACGTTATATATTACTACGATATAGCGTATAACGCTATACGGTATTACGATATAACATATAACGTTATATAGTACTACGTAATGACGTATAACGTTCTGTAGTATGATGATATAACGTATAACGTTATATAGTACTACGTTATGACGTATAACGTTGTATAGTATTACGTTATGACGTGTAATGTTGTGCAGTATTATGATATAACGTATAACGTTATATGTTACTACGATATAGCATATAACGTTATACGGTATTACGATATAACATATAACGCTGTATAGTACTACGTTATGACGTATAACGTTGAACAGTACTACGTTATGACTTATAACGATGTGTAGTATTCTGAAATAACGTTTAACGTTACATGGTTTGACGTTATAACGTATAACCTTATGCAG
>NW_025217083.1:0-1260 GCF_014825855.1 Bombus pyrosoma | reverse complement strand
AGAGCATATAACGTTATACGTTATATCATCATGCTACAGAACGTTATACGTTATAACGTATTATATATAACGTTATAAGTCATAACGTATTACTATATAACGTTATACGTTATATCGCAATGCTGTATAAGGTTATACGTTATAATGTCATATCATGTAACGTTATACGTTACATCATAATACCTCACATCGTTTTACGCCATAACGTAGTATTATATAACGTTATAAGCTATATCATCATACTACAGAACGTTATACGTCATAGCGTATTACTATATAACGTTATATGCTATATCGTAATACCGTATAACGTTATACGCTATATCGTAATAGCATATAACGTTATACGTTATATCATAATACTGCACAACTTTATACGTCATAACGTAATACTATACAACGTTATACGTCATAACCAAGTACTATATAACGTTATATGTTATATCGTAATACCGTATAACGTTATACGCTATATCGTAGTAACATATAACGTTAGATGTTATATCGTAATACCATATAACGTTATACGCTATAACGTAATACTATACAACGTTATATGTCGTAACCTAGTACTATATAACGATATATGTTATATCGTAATACCGTATAACGTTATACGCTATATCGTAATAGCATATAACGTCATACGTTATATCATAATACTACACAACGTTATCTGTCATAACGTAATAATATACAACGTTATACGCCATAACGTAGTACCATAAAACGTTACATGTTATATCGTAATACCGCATAACATTATATGCTGTATCGTAGAAACGTATAACGTTATACGTTATATCATAATACTGCACAACGTTATACGTCATAACGTAATACTATACGACGTTATACGTCATAACGTAGTACTATATAACGTTATATGTTATATCGTGATACCGTATAACGTTATACGCTGTATCGTAATGGCATATTACGTTATACGTTATATCATCATACTACAGAACGTTATACGTCATAACGTAGTATATATAACGTTATACGTTATATCATCATACTACAGAACGTTATACGTCACAACGTAGTACTATATAACGTTATATGTTATATCGTAATACCGTATAACGCTATACGATATATCGTAATAGCATATAACGTTATACGTTATATCATAATACTGCACAACGTTATACGTCATAACGTAATACTATACAACGTTATACGTCATAACGTAGTACTATATAACGATATACGTTATATCGTAATACTGTATAAGGTTATACGTTATAACGTCAT
>NW_025217082.1:0-2546 GCF_014825855.1 Bombus pyrosoma | reverse complement strand
TACCGTAATGCTAGATAACGTTATACGTAAGATCGTAATACTACATATCGTTATACGTTATAATGTATTACCATATAACGTTATACGTTATATCGTATTACTATATATCGTTCCATGTTATAATGTAATACCACATAACGTTATACGTTATATCGTAATACTACATATCTTTAGACATTATAACATATTACCATATAACGTTTTCCGTGATATCGTAATACTATATAATGTTATACGTTATATCGTAATGCTACATAACGTTATACGTTATAACGTATTATTACATATCGTTATATGCTATATCGTAAAACTACATAACGTTATATGATATATCGTAATGCTAGATAATGTTATACGTTATAACGTAATACTACATAACGTTATACGTTATAACGTATTATTACATATCGTTATATGCTGTATCGTAAAACTACATAACGTTATACGTTATATCGTAATGCTAGATAACGTTATACGTTATAACGTAACACTACATAACGTTATACGTTATACGTTATAACGTAACACTACATAACGTTATACGTTATAACGTAATACTATATAACGTTATACGTTATATCGTAATGCTACATTACATTATACGTTATATCGTAATACTAGATATCGTTATAAGTTATATCGTAATGCTACATAACGTTATACGTTATATCGTAGTACTATATAGCGTTACACGATATAATGTAATACCACATAACGTTATACGTTATAACGTATTATTACATATCGTTATATGCTATATCGTAAAACTACATAACGTTATACGATATATCGGAATGCTAGATAACGTTATACGTTATATCGTAATACTACATATCGTTATACGTTATAACGTATTACCATATAACGTTATACGTTATATCGTAATACCACATATCGTTATACGTTATATCGTAATACTACATACCGTTATACGTTATAACGTATTACCATATAACGTTATCCGTTATATCGTAATACTATATAAAGTTATACGTTATATCGTAATGCTACATAACGTTATACATTACAACGTATTATTACATATTGTTATATGCTGTATCGTAAAACTACATAACGTTATACGTTATATCGTATGCTAGATAACGTTATACGTTATATCGTAATACTACATATCGTTATAGGTTATAACGTATTACCATATAACGTTATACGTTACATCGCAATGCCACATATCGTTATACGTTATATCGTAATACTACATATCGTTATACGTTATAACGTATTACCATATAACGTTATACGTTATTTCGCAATACCACATATC
Source organism: Bombus pyrosoma (assembly GCF_014825855.1). Taxonomy (NCBI): domain Eukaryota; kingdom Metazoa; phylum Arthropoda; class Insecta; order Hymenoptera; family Apidae; genus Bombus; species Bombus pyrosoma. The sequence goes on along the minus strand of NW_025217082.1, from coordinate 1,261 downwards.
GTTATACGTTATATCGTATTATTACATATTGTTATATGCTGTATCGTAAAACTACATAACGTTACACGTTATATCGTAATGCTAGATAACGTTATACGTTAAAACGTAATACTACATATCGTTATACGTTATAACGTATTATTACATATCGTTATATGCTGTATAGTAAAACTACATAACGTTATACGTTATATCGTAATGCTAGATAACGTTATACGTTATAACGTAACACTACATAACGTTATACGTTATAACGTAATACTATATAACGTTATACGTTATATCGTAACACTACGTATCGTTATGTGTAATATCGTAATACCATATAACGTTATACGTCATACCGTAATGCTACATATCGTTATACGTTATATCGTAATGCTACATAACATTATACGTTATAACGTATTACCATATAACGTTATCCGTTATATCGTAATACTATATAACGTTATACGTAATATCGTAATGCTACATAACGTTATACGTTATACAGTAATACTACATATCGTTATACGTTATATCGCAACAGTACATACCGTTTTTGTTATATCGTAATGCTACATAACGTTATGCGTTATATCGCAACAGTACATATCGTACTCGTTATATCGTAATGCTACATAACGTTATACGTTATAACGTACTATTATATATCGTTATATGCTATATCGTAAAACTACATAACGTTATACGTTATATCGTAATGCTAGATAACGTTATACGTTATAACGTAACAGTACATAACGTTATACGTTATACGTTATAACGTAACACTACATAACGTTATACGTTATAACGTATTACCATATAACGTTATACGTTATATCGCAATGCCGCATATCGTTATACCTTATAACGTAACACTACATAACGTTATACGTTATACGTTATAACGTAACACTACATAACGTTATACGTTATACGTTATAACGTAACACTACATAACGTTATACGTTATAACGTATTACCATATAACGTTATACGTTATATCGCAATGCCACATATCGTTATACATCATATCGTAATACTACATATCTTTAGACGTTATAACATATTACTATATAACGTTATCCGTGATATCGTAATACTATATAACGTTATACGTTATATCGTAATGCTACATAACGTTATACGTTATAACGTATTATTACATATTGTAATATGCTGTATCGTAAAACTACATAACGTTATACGTTATATCGTATGCTAGATAACGTTATACGTTATATCGTAATACTACATATCGTTATACGTTATA
>NW_025217081.1:0-1261 GCF_014825855.1 Bombus pyrosoma | reverse complement strand
ATATCGTAATACCATATAACGTTATACGCTATAACGTAATACCATACAACGTTACACGTTATGTCAACATACTACAAAAAGTTTTACGTCATAACGTAGTACTACATATCGTTATACGTTATAATGTAATACTATATATCGTTCTACATTACAACGTAATACTATACAACGTTATACGTCATAACGTAGTACTATATAACGTTATATGTTATATCGTAATACCATATCACGTTATACGCTATAACGTAATACCATACAACGTTACACGTTATATCAACATACTACAAAAAGTTTTACGTCATAACGTAGTACTATAAATCGTTATACGTTATAACGTAATACTATATATGGTTATACGTTACAACACAATACTATATAACTATATACGACATAACGTAGTACTATATAATGTTATATGTTATACCGTAATACCATATAACGTTGTACGCTATAACGTAATAACACATAACCTTATACGTGATATCGTAATACTATATAACGTTATACGTTATATCATAACACTACACATCGTTATACGTCATAACGTAATACTATACAACGTTATACGTCATAACGTAGTACTATACAACGTTATATGTTATATCGTAATACCATATAACGTTATACGTTGAATCGTAATACTATATAACGTTATACGTTATAACGTAATACCGTGTAACGTTATACGTCAAAACGTAGTACTATATAACGTTATACCTCATAATGTATTACTATATAACGTTATACGTTACAACGTTATACGTCATAACGTTATACGTCATAACGTAGTACTATATATCGTTATATGCTATATCGTAGTAACATATAACGGTATACGTTATATCATAATACTGCACAACGTTATACGTCATAACGTAATACTATCCAACGTTATAAGTCATAAAGTATTACCATATAACGTTATACGTTATATCGTAATACTATATAAGGTTATACGTTATAACGTAGTACTATAAAACGCTATATGTTATATTGTAATACCATATAACGTTATACGTGGAATCGTAATACTATATAACGTTATACGTTATAACGTAATATAATATAACGCTTTACGCTATAACGTAATACCATGTAATGTTATACGTCAAAACGTAGTACTATATAACGTTATACCTCATAATGTATTACTATATAACGTTATACGTCATAACGTTGTACTATATAACATTATACGTTATATCGTAGTACTGCATAAGGTTATACGTCATAACGTAATACCATGAAATGTTATACGTTA
>NW_025217080.1:0-1261 GCF_014825855.1 Bombus pyrosoma | reverse complement strand
TGTAATAATACGTTGTAACGTATAAAGTTATGTAGTATTACGATATAACGTATAACGTTATCTAGCATTACGATATATCGTATAACGTTATGTAGTTTTACGATATAGCGTATAACGATATGTAATAATACGTTATAACGTATAACGTTATGTGGTATTACATTATATCGTGTAACGCTATATAGTATTACGATATAACAGATAACGTTATATGGTAATACGTTATAACGTATAACGATATGTAGTACTACGATATAACGTATAACGTTATGTAGCATTACGATATAACGTATAACGATATCTAGTATTACGATATTACGTATAATGTAACGTAGCATTACGATATAACGTATAACGATATAGTATTACGTTATAACGTATAACGTTATGTAGTGATACGTTATAACGTATAACGTTATCTAGCATTACGATATAACGTATAACGTTATGTAGTTTTACGATACAGCATATAACGATATGTAATAATACGTTATAACGTATAACGTTATGTAGTATTACGATATAACGTATAACGTTAACTAGCATTACGATATATCGTATAACGTTATGTAGTTTTACGATATAGCATACAACGATAAGTAATAATATGTTATAACGTATAACGTTATGTGGTACTACATTATATAGTGTAACGCTATATAGTATTACGATATAACGTATAACGTTATATGGTAATACGTTATAACGTATAACGATATGTAGTATTACGATATAACGTATAACGTTACCTAGCATTACGATATATCGTATAACGTTATGTAGTTTTACGATATAACGTATAGTGTTATGTAGTTTTACGATACAGCATATAACCATATGTAATAATACGTTATAACGTATAACGTTATATAGTATTACGATATAACGTATAACGATATATAGTATTACGTTATAACGTATAACGTTATGTAGCGTTACGATATAACGTATAACGTTATGTAGTGTTACGTTATAACGTATAAAGTTATGTAGTATTACGATATAACGTATAACTTTATCTAGCATTACGATATATCGTATAACGTTATGTAGTTTTACGAAATAGCATATGACGATATGTAATAATACGTTATAACGTATAACGTTATGTGGTATTACATTATATCGTGTAACGCTATATAGTATTACGATATAACGTATAACGTAATATGGTAATACGTTATAACGTATAACGATATGTAGTATTACGATATAACGTATAACGTTATCTAGCATTACGATATGTCGTATAACGTTATGT
>NW_025217079.1:0-1261 GCF_014825855.1 Bombus pyrosoma | reverse complement strand
TACATAACGTTATTCGTTATAGCGTAATACTACATAACGTTATACGTTATAACGTAATGCTATATAACGATATGCGTTACAAGGCAATAATACATAACGTTATACGTTACAGCGCAACAATACATAACGTTATACGCTATAACGTAATACTAGATAACGATATACTTTATAACGTAATGCTATATAACGTTATACGTTACATCATAATGCTACATAACATTATACGTTGTATCGTAATGCTGCATAACGTTATACGTTATATCATAATGCTACATAACGTTATACGTTATACCGTAATGCTACATAACGTTATACGTTATAACGTAATACTATATAACGTTATACGTTATAACGTAATGCTACATAACGTTATACGTTATAACGTAATACTACATAACGTTATACGTTATATCGTAATGCTACATAACGTTGTACGTTATAACGTAATACTACATGACGTTATACTTTATATCGTAATGCTACATAACGTTATACTTTATATCGTAATACTACATAACGTTATACGTTATAACGTAATACTATATGATGTTATACGTTATTACGTTATGCTATATAACGTCGTACGTTATATAATAGTGCTACATAACGTCATACTTTATATCGTAATGCTACATAACGTTACACGTTATAACGTAATACTATATGACGTTATACGTTATAACGTAATGCTACATAACGTTATACGTTATATAATAGTGCTACATAACGATATACGTTATACCGTAATGCTACATAACGTTATACGTTATAATACAGTGCTATATAACGTCATACGTTATATCATAATGCTGCATAACGTTATACGTTATACCGTAATGCTACATAACGTTATTCGTTATAGCGTAATACTACATAACGTTATACGTTATAACGTAATGCTATATAACGATATGCGTTACAAGGCAATAATACATAACGTTATACGTTACAGCGCAACAATACATAACGTTATCCGCTATAACGTAAAAACTATATAACGATATACTTTATAACGTAATGCTATATAACGTTATACGTTATATCTTAATGCTACATAACATTATACGTTATATCGTAATGCTACATAACGTTATACGTTGTAACGTAATACTATATAACGATATACTTTATAACGTAATGCTATATAAGGTTATACGTTATATCATAATGCTATATAACGTTATACGTTATATCATAATGCTACATAACATTATACGTTTATCGTAATGCTACATAACGTTATACGTTATACCGTGTTACT
>NW_025217078.1:0-1261 GCF_014825855.1 Bombus pyrosoma | reverse complement strand
TACGTTATAACGTATAACGTTATGTAGCATTATGATATAACGTATAACGTTACATGGCAGTACGTTATAACGTATAACGTTATGTAGCATTACGGTACAACGTATAACGATATATAGTATTACGTTATAACGTATAACGTTATGTAGTATTACGATATAACTAATAACGTTATGTAGCATTACGGTATAACGTATAACGTTATGTAGCATTATGATATAACGTATAACGTTACATAGCAGTACGTTATAACGTATAACGTAATGTAGTATTACGTTATAACGTATAACGTTATGTAGTATTACGTTATAACTAATAACGTTATGTAACATTACGGTATAACGTATAACGTTACGTAGCATTATGATATAACGTATAACGTTATATAGCATTACGGTATAACATATAACGTTATATAGTTTTACGTTATAACGTATAACGTTATGTAGCATTATGATATAACGTATAACGTTACATAGCAGTACGTTATAACGTATAACGTTATGTAGCATTACGGTACAACGTATAACGTTATATAGTATTACGTTATAACGTATAACGTTATGTAGTATTACGATATAACTAATAACGTTATGTAGCATTACGGTATAACGTATAACGTTATATAGTATTACGTTATAACGTATAACGTTATGTAGTATTACGATATAACTAATAACGTTATGTAGCATTACGGTATAACGTATAACGTTATGTAGCATTACGGTATAACGTATAACGTTATATAGTATCACGTTATAACGTATAACGTTATGTAGTATTACGTTATAACTAATAACGTTATGTAGCATTATGATATAACGTATAACATTATGTAGCATTAGGATATAACGTATCACGTTATATAGCATTACGGTATAACGTATAACGTTATGTAGTATTATGATATAACGTATAACGTTATGTAGCATTACGTTATAACGTATAACGTTATGTAGTATTACGTTATAACTAATAACGTTATGTAGCATTACGGTATAACGTATAACGTTATGTAGCATTATGATATACCATAAAACGTTACATAGCAGTACGTTATAACATATAACGTTATATAGTATTACGTTATAACGTATAACGTTATGTAGCATTACGGTATAACGTATAACGTTATGTAGCATTATGATATAACGTATAACATTATGTAGCATTAGGATATAACGTATCACGTTATATAGCATTACGTTATAACGTATAACGTTATATAGTATTACGTTATAACGTACAACGTTATGTAGCATT
>NW_025217077.1:0-1261 GCF_014825855.1 Bombus pyrosoma | reverse complement strand
TATAACGTAATACTATATAACGTTATACGTTATAACGTAATGCTATATAACGTTATACGTTATAACGTAAAGCTATATAACGTTATACGTTATATCGTAATGCTACATAGCGTTATACGTTATACCGTAATACTACATAACGTTACACATTATTACGTAATACTACATAACGTTATACGTTATATCGTAAGGCTATATATCGTTATACGTTATATCATAATGCTATATACCGTTATACGTTATGAAGTAATACTATATAACGTTATACGTTACAACGTAATGCTATACAACGTTATATGTTATATCGTAATGCTACATAACGTTATACGTTATATCGAAATGCTACATAACGTTATACGTTATAACGTAATACTATAGAACGTTATACGTTATATCGTAATGCTATATAACGTTATACGTTATACCGTAATGCTATATAACGTTATACGTTATATCGTGATGCTATATGACGTTATACCTTATATCGTAATGCTACATAACGTTATACGTTATGAAGTAATACTATATAACGTTATACGTTACAACGTAATGCTATATAACGTTATATGTTTTATCGTAATGCTACATAACGTTATACGTTATATCGAAATGCTACATAACGTTATACGTTATAACGTAATACTATAGAACGTTATACGTTATATCATAATGCTACATAACGTTATACGTTATGAAGTATTACTATATAACGTTATACGTTATATCGTAAGTCTATATAACGTTATACGTTATATCGTGATGCTACATATCGTTATACGTTATAACGTAATACTATATAACGTTATACGTTATAACGTAATGCTATATAACGTTATATGTTATAACGTATAGCTATATAACGTTATACGTTATATCGTAATGCTACATAGCGTTATACCTTATACCGTAATACTACATAACGTTACACGTTATTACGTAATATTACATAACGTTATACGTTATATCGTAAGGCTATATAACGTCATACGTTATATCATAATGCTACATAACGTTATACGTTATGAAGTAACACTATATAACGTTATACGTTATAACATAATACTATATAACGTTATACATTATATCGTGATGCTACATATCGGTATACGTTATACGTTATAACGTAATGCTATATAACGTTATACGTTATGAAGTAATACTATATAACGTTATACGTTATAACGTAATGCTATATAACGTTATACGTTATATCGTGATGCTACATATCGTTATACGTTATATCGTAAGGCTATATAACGTT
>NW_025217076.1:0-1261 GCF_014825855.1 Bombus pyrosoma | reverse complement strand
GTAGTAAAATATAACGTTATACGATATATCGCAATGCTACATAATGTTATACGTTATATCGTAATACTACGTATCGTTATACGTTATATCGTAATACCATATAACGTTATACGTTATATCGTAATACTACATACCGTTGTACGTTATATCGTAATACCATATAATGTTATACGTTACAAAGTAAAACTACATAACGTTAGACGTTATATCGGAATGCTACATAACGTTATACGTTATATCGTAATACTACATATCGTTATACGTTATATCATATTACCTTATAAGGTTATAAGTTATATCGTAATCCTACATAACGTCATACGTTGTAACGTATTACTACATATCGTTATACGCTATATCGTAATACCATATAACGTTATACGTTATAACGTAATACTACATAACGTTATACGTTATATCGTAATGCTACATAACGTTATACGTTATATCATGAGACAACAAATCGTTATACGTTATATCGTAATACAATATAACGTAATACGTTATAACGTAATACTACATATCGTAATACGTTATGTCGTAGTAAAATATAACGTTATACGTTATATCGTCTTACTATATAACGTTATTCGTTATAACGTAATTCTACATAACATTATACGTTATATCGTAATGCTACATAATGTTATACGTTATATCGTAATACTATGTAACGTTATACGTTATATCGTAATACCATATAACGTTATACGTTATAACGTAGTACTACATAACGTTATACGTTATATCGTAATGCTACATAACGTTATACGTTATAACGTAACACTACATATCGTTATACGTTATATCGTAGTACCATATAACGTTATACGTTATATCGTAATACCATATAACGTTATACGTTATATCATAATACCATATATCGTTATACGTTATATCGTAATACGATATACGTTATACGTTATAACGTAATTCTACATAACGTCGTACGTTATATCGTAATGCTACATAACGTTATACGTTATATCGTGATACTATATATCGTTATGCGTTATATCGTAATACCATATAACGTAATACGTTATAACGTAGTACTACATGTCGTTATACGTTATATCGTAGTACCATATAACGTTATACGTTATATCGTAATACCATATACGTTATACGTTATAACGTAATTCTACATAACGTCGTACGTTATATCGTAATGCTACATAACGTTATACGTTATATCGTGATACTATATATCGTTATACGTTATATCGTAATACCATATAACGTTATACGTTATATCGTA
>NW_025217075.1:0-1262 GCF_014825855.1 Bombus pyrosoma | reverse complement strand
GAAATGATACATAACGTTATACGTTATAACATATATGTACATAACGTTATACGATATAACGTAATACTACATAACGTTATACGTTATATCGTCACACTATATAACGTTATACGATATAACATATATCTACATAACGGTATACCTTATAACGTAATGTTGCATAACGTTATACGTTACATCCTAATACCATATAACGTTATACGTTATAACGTAATACTATATAACGTCATACGTTATAACGTAATTTTACATAACGTTATACGTTATAACATATATCTGTATAGCGTTATACGTTATAACGTAATGCTACATGACGTTCTACGTTATATCGTAATACTACATAACGTTATACGCTATAACATGTATCTACATAACGTTATACGTTATAACGTAATACTACATGACGTTATACGTTGTATCGTAACACTATATAACGTTATACGTTATAACATATATCTGCATAGCGTTATACGTTATAACGTAATGCTACATAACGTTATACGTTATAACATATATCTACATAGCGTTATACGTTATAACGTAACGCTACATAACGTTATACGTTTTATCGTAATACTACATAACGCCGTACGTTATAACATATATCTACATAACGTTATACGTTATAACGTAATACTACATGACGTTATACGTTATATCGTAATATTAAATAACGTTATACGTTATAAAGTAATACTACATAACGTTATACGTTATATCGTAATGTTACATAACGTTATACGTTATATCGTAATATTACATAACGTTATACGTTATAACATAATGCTACATAACGTTATACGCTATAACACATATCTGCGTAGCGTTATACGTTATAACGTAATGCTACATAACGTTATGCGTTATAACGTTATACTATATCACGTTATACGTTATACCGTAATGCTACATAACGTTATCCGTTATAACATATATCTACATAACGTTACACGTTATAACGTAATGCTACATAACGTTATACGTTATATCGTAACACTATATAACGTAATACGTTATAACATAATGCTACATAACGTTATACGCTATATCGTAATGTTACATAACGTTATACGTTATATCGTAATATTACATAACGTTATGCGTTATAACGTAATGCTACATAACGTTATACGCTGTAATGTAATACTACATAACGCCGTACGTTATAACATATATCTACATAACGTTATACGTTATAACGTAATGCTACATAACGTTATACGTCATATCGTCACACTATATAACGTTATACGATATAACAT
>NW_025217074.1:0-1262 GCF_014825855.1 Bombus pyrosoma | reverse complement strand
AGCATTACGATATAACGTATAACGTTATGTATCGTTACGATATAACGTATAACGTTATGTATCGTTACGATATAACGTATAACGTTATGTATCGTTACGATATAACGTATAACCTTATGTAGTATTACGATATAACGAATAACGTTATGTAGCATTACCATATAGCGTATAACGTTATGTAGCACTACGATATAACGTAGAACGTTATGTAGCATTACGATATAACGTATAACGTTATGTAGCACTACGATATAACGTATAACGTTATGTATCATTACGATATAACGTATAACGTTATGTAATATTACGTCATAACGTATAACGTTATGTAGCATTAAGATATAACGAATAACGTTATGTAGCATTACGATATAACGTATAACGATGTGTAGCATTACGATATAACGTATAACGTTATGTAGTATTACGATATAACGTATAACGTTATGTATCATTACGATATAACGTATAACGTTATGTAGTAATACGTTATGACGGAGAACATTATATAGTATTACGATATAATGTATACCGTTATGTAATATTACGTTATAACGTACAACATTATATAGTATTACGATATAACGTATAACGTTATGTAGTATCACGAAATAACGTATAACGTTATGTAGCATTACGATATAACGAATAACGTTATGAAGCATTACGATATAACGTATAATGTTATGTAGCATTACGATCTAACGAATAACTTTATGTAGCATTACGATATAACGTATAACGTTATGTAGCATGACGATATAACGTATAACGTTATGTAGTATTACGATATAACGAATAACGTTATGTAGCATTACCATATAACGTATAACGTTATGTAATATTACGTCATATAGTATAACGTTATGTAGCATTAGTATATAACGTATAACGTTATGTAATATTACGTCATAACGTATAACGTTATGTAGCATTACGATATAACGAATAACGTTATGTAGCATTACGATATAACGAATAACGTTATGAAGCATTGCGATATAACGTATAACGTTATGTAGCATTACGATATAACGTATAACGTTATGTAGCATTACGATAAAACGTATAACGTTATGTAGCATTACGATATAACGTATAACGTTATGTAGCATTACGATATAACGTATAACGTTATGTATTATTACGATATAACGTATAACGTTATGTATCATTACGATATAACGTATAACGTTATGTAGCATTACGATATAACGTATAACGTTATGTAGTATTACGATATAGCGTATAAGGTTTTGTAG
>NW_025217073.1:0-1262 GCF_014825855.1 Bombus pyrosoma | reverse complement strand
CATAACGTTATACGTTGTAACGTATTACTACATATCGTTATACGCTATATCGTAATACCATATAACGTTATACGTTATAACGTAGTACTACATAACGTTATACGTTATATCGTAATGCTACATAACGTTATACGTTATATCGTAAGACAACATATCGTTATACGTTATATCGTAATACCATATAACGTAATACGTTATATCGTAGTACCATATAACGTTATACGTTATATCGTAATACCATATAACTTTATACGTTATATCGTAATACCATATATCGTTATACGTTATAATGTAGTACTACATATGGTTATACGTTATATCGTAGTACTATATAACGTTATTCGTTATATCGTAAAGCTACATAATGTTATACGTTATATCGTAATACTACGTATCGTTATACGTTATATCGTAATACCATATAACGTTATACGTTAGATCGTAATACTACATACCGTTGTACGTTATATCGTAATACCATATAATGTTATACGTTACAAAGTAATACTACATAACGTTATACGTTATATCGTAATGCTACATAACGTTATACGTTATATCCTAATGCTACGTAACGTTATAAGTTATATCGTAATGCTACATAACGTTAAACGTCATATCGTAATACCATATATCGTTATACGTTATAACGTAGTACTACATATGGTTATACTTTATATCGTAGTACCATATAACGTTATACGTTATATCGTAATACTATATTACGTTACACGTTATAACGTAACACTACATATCGTTATTCGTTATGTCGTAGTAAAATATAACGTTATACGATATATCGTAATGCTACATAATGTTATACGTTATATCGTAATACTACGTATCGTTATACGTTTTATCGTAATACCATATAACGTTATACGTTATATCTTAATACTACATATCGTTATACGTTATATCATATTACCTTATAAGGTTATAAGTTATATCGTAATCCTACATAACGTTATACGTTATATCGTAATGCTACAAAACGTTATACGTTATATCGTAATGCTACATAACATTATACGTTATATCGTAATACTACATACCGTTGTACGTTATATCGTAATCCTACATAACGTTATACGTTGTAACGTATTACTACATATCGTTATACGCTATATCGTAATACCATATAACGTTATACGTTATAACGTAATACTACATAACGTTATACGTTATATCGTAATGCTACATAACGTTATACGTTATATCATGAGACAACAAATCGTTATACGTTATATCGTAATACAATA
>NW_025217072.1:0-1262 GCF_014825855.1 Bombus pyrosoma | reverse complement strand
ATTACGTTATACGTCATATCGTAATACCAAACAACGTTATACGTTATATCGTAATACCACATAACGTTATACGTTATATGGTATTGCTATATGACGATATACGTTATATCCTAATACTACATTACGTTATACCGTATAACGTAATACTATATAATGTTATACATTATATCGTAATACCACATGGCGTTATACGGTATATCGTATTGCTATATGACGTTATACGTCATATCGTAATCCGACATAACGTTATACGTTCTGTCGTAATACCACATAACGTTATTACGTTATATCGTATTGCTGTATGACGATATACGTTATATCCTAATACTACATTACGTTATACGTCATATCGTAATACCAAACAACGTTATACATCATATCGTAACACCTCATAACGTTATACGTTATATCGTATTGCTATATGACGATATACGTTATATCCTAATACTACATTACGTTATACCTTATAACGTAATACTATATAACGTTATACCTTATATCGTAATACCACATAAAGTTATACGTTATAACGTAATACCACATATCGTTATACGTTATATCTTATTGCTATATGACGTTATACGTTATATCCTAATACCAAATTACGTTATACGTCATATCGTAATACCAAACAACGTTATACGTTATATCGTAATACCACATAACGTTATACGTTATATGGTATTGCTATATGACGATATACGGTATATCGTAATATCACATAACGTTATACGTCATATCGTAACACCTCATAACGTTATACGTTATATCGTATTGCTATATGACGATATACGTTATGTCCTAATACTACATTACGTTATACCTTATAACGTAATACTATACAACGTTATACCTTATATCGTAATACCACATAAAGTTATACGTTATAACGTAATATCACATAACGTAATACGTTAGAGCGTAACACCTCATAACGTTATACGTTATGTCGTAATACCACGTAACGTTATACGTTATATCTTATTGCTATATGACGTTATACGTTATATCCTAATACTACATTACGATATACGTTATATCGTAATACCACATAACGTTATAGCTTATATCGTAATACCACATAACATTATACGTTATATCGTATTGCTGTATGACGATATACGTTATATCCTAATACTACATTACGTTATACGTCATATCGTAATCCCGCATAACGTTATACCTTATATCGTAATACCACACAACGTTATACGTTATATCGTATTGCTATATGACGTTATACGTTATATCCTAATACCACA
>NW_025217071.1:0-2550 GCF_014825855.1 Bombus pyrosoma | reverse complement strand
CGTAATACTATATAACGTTATACGTTATATCGTAATACCATATAACGTTATACGCTATATCGTAATACTATACAACGTTATACGTCATAACGTATTACTATATAACGTTATACGTTATATCATCAAACTACAGAACGTTATACGTCATAACGTAGTACTATATAAAGTTATATGTTATATCGTAATACCATATAACGTTCTACGCTATATCGTAATACTATAGAACGTTATACCTCATAACGTAGTACTATACAACGTTATATGTTATATCGTAATACCATATAACGTTATACGCTATATCGTAATACTATAGAACGTTATACGTCATAACGTAGTACTATATAACGTTATATGTTATATCGTAATACCGTATAACGTTATACGCTATATCGTAATAGCATATAACATTATAGGTTATATCATCGTACTACAGAACGTTATACGTCATAACGTAATACTATACAACGTCATACGTTATAACGTAATACTATATATCGTTATACGTTACAACGTAATACTATACAACGTTATACGCCATAACGTAGTGCTATATAACGTTATACGTTATATCAAAATACTACACAACTTTAATGGTCATAACGCAGTACTATATAACGTTAAACATTATATCCTAATACCATATAAGATTATACGTTATATCATAAAACTACACAAAGATATTCGTCATAACGTAGTACTATACAACGTTATATGTTATATCGAAATACCGTATAACGTTATACGATATATCGTAATACCATATAACGTTATATGTTATATCGTAATACCATATAATGTTATACACTATATCGTAATACTATACAACGTTATACGTCATAACGTATTACTATATAACGTTATATGTTATATCGTAATACTACACAACGTTATGCGTTATATCATCATACTACAGAACGTTATACGTCATAACGTAGTACTATATAACGTTATATGTTATATCGTAATACCATATAACGTTATACGCTATATCGTAATACCATACAACGTTATACGTCATAACGAAGTATATATAACGTTATAAGTCATAACGTATTACTATATAACGTTATTCGTTATATCGTAATACTGTATAAGGTTATACGTTATAATGTCATACCATGTAACGTTCTACGTTATATCACAATACTACACATCGTTTTACGTCATAACGTAGTACTATATGTCGTTATGCATTATAACGTTATACTATGTATCGTTATACGTTACAACGTAATACTATACAATGTTATACGTCATAACGTAGTACTATATAACGTTATATGTTTTATCGTAATACCGTATAACGTTGTACGCTATATCGTAATACCGTATAACGTTATACGCTATATCGTAATAGCATATAAAGTTATACGTTATATCATCGTACTACAGAACGTTATACGTCATAACGTAGTATATATAACGTTATAAGTCATAACGTAATACTATATAACGTTATACGATATATCGTAATACCATATAACGTTATACGCTATATCGTAACACTATACAACGTTATACGTCATAACGTAGTACTATACAACGTTATATGTTATATCGTAATACCGTATAACGTTATACGATTTAGCGTAATAGCATATAACGTTATATGTTATATCGTAATACCATATAATGTTATACACTATATCGTAATACTATAGAACGTTATACGTCATAACATATTACTATATAACGTTATACGTTATATCATCATACTACAGAACGTTAAACGTCATAACGTAGTACTATATAACGTTATATGTTATATCGTAATGCCATATAATGTTATACACTATATCGTAATACTATACAACGTTATACGTCATAACGTATTACTATATAACGTTATACGTTATATCATCATACTACAGAACGTTATACGTCACAACGTAGTACTATATAACGTTATATGTTATATCGTAATAGCATATAACGTTATACACTATATCGTAATACTATACAACGTTATACGTCATAACGTATTACTATATAACGTTATACGTTATATCATCATACTACAGAACGTTAAACGTCATAACGTGATACTATACAACGTTATACGTCATAACGTAGTACTATATAACGTTATACGTTATATCATCATACTACAGAACGTTATACGTCATAACGTAGTACTATATAACGTTATATGTTATATCGTAATAGCATATAACGTTATATGTTATAACATAATACTGCACAACGTTATACGTCATAACGCAATACTATACAGTGTTATACGTCATATCGTATTACTATATAACGTTATACGTTATATCATCATACTACACAACGTTATACTTCATAACGTAATACTATACAACGTTATACGTCAGAACGTTGTACTATAAAACGTTATATGTTATATCGTAATACCGCATAACGTTATACGCTATATCGTAATAGCATATAAAGTTATACGTTATATCATCGTACTACAGAACGTTATACGTCATAACGTAGTATATATAACGTTATAAGTCATAACGTAATACTATATAACGTTATACGTTATATCGTAATACCATATAACGTTATACGCTATATCGT
>NW_025217070.1:0-5969 GCF_014825855.1 Bombus pyrosoma | reverse complement strand
ATACGTTATATCGTAATGCTAGATGACGTTATACGTTATATCGTAATACTACATATCGTTATACGTTATAACGTATTACCATATAACGTTATACGTTATATCGTAATACCACATATCGTTATACGTTATATCGTAATGCTACATATCGTTATACGTTACAACGTATTACCATATAACGTTATACGTTATATCGTAATGCTACATTACATTATACGTTATATCGTAATACCACATATCGTTATACGTTATATCGTAACAGTACATATCGTTTTCGTTATATCGTAACGCTACATAGCGTTATACGTTATAACGTAGTACCACATAACGTTATACGCTATATCGTAATAGTACATAGCTTTATACGATATATGGAAATATTATATAACGATATACGTTATATCGTAACACTACATATCGTTATGCGTAGTATCGTAATACCATATTACGTTATACGTTATATCGTAATGCTACATAACGTTATACGTTATAACGTAGTACTACATAACGTTATACGCTATGACGTAATGCTACATAACGTTAAACCTTATATCGTAACACTACATAACGTTATACGTTATAACGCAATACTATATAACGTTATACGTTATATCGTAATGCTACATAACGTTATACGTTATAACGTAGTACTACATAACGTTGTACGCTATAACGTAATGCTACATAACGTTAAACGTTATATCGTAACACTACATATCGTTATGCGTAGTATCGTAATACCATATAACGTTATACGTCATATCGTAATGCTACATGTCGTTATACGTTATATCGTAGTACTACATAACGTTAAACCTTATATCGTAACACTACATAACGTTATACGTTATAACGTAATACTATATAACGTTACACGTTATGTCGTAATAGTACATATCGTTATACGTTATAACGTATTACCATATAACGTTATACGTTATATCGTAATACCACATATCGTTATACGTTATATCGTAATACTAAATATCGTTATACGTTATATCGTAATACCACATATCGATATACGTTATATCGTAACAGTACATATCGTTTTCGTTATATCGTAACGCTACATAACGTTATACGTTATAACGTAGTACCACATAACGTTATACGCTATATCGTAATAGTACATAGCTTTATACGGTATATGGTAATATTATATAACGATATACGTTATATCGTAATACTACATAACGTTATACGTTATATCGTAATAGTATATAACGTTATAAGTTATATCGTAATACTACATACCATTATACGTTATAATGTATTACCATATAACGTTATCCTTTATATCGTAATACAATATAACGTTATACGTTATAACGTATCACTACATAACGTTATACATTATAACGTAGTACTACATAACGTTATACGTTAGAACGTACTACTATATAACGTTATATGTTATATCGTAACACTACATATCGTTATGCGTAGTATCGTAATACCATATTACGTTATACGTCATATAGTAATGCTACATATAGTTATACGTTATATCGTAATGCTACATAACGTTATACGTTATAGCGTAGTACTACATAACGTTATACGCTATAACGTAATGCTACATAACGTTAAACGTTATATCGTAACACTACATATCGTTATGCGTATTATCGTAATACCATATAACGTTATACGTCATATCGTAATGCTACATATCGTCATACGTTATATCGTAGTACTACATAACGTTATACGTTATATCGTAATGCTACATAACGTTATACGTCATATCGTAATGCTACATAACGTTATCCGTTATATCGTAACAGCACACATCATTTTCGTTATATCGTAAGGCTACATAACGTTGTACGTTATAACGTAGTACTACATAACGTTATACGTTATATCGTAATGCTACATAACGTTACACGTTATATCCAAATACTACATAACGTTACACGTTATGTCGTAATAGTAAATATCGTTATACGTTATAACGTATTACCATACAACGTCATACGTTATATCGTAATACCACATATCGTTATACGTTATATCGTAATACTAAATATCGTTATACATTATATCGTAATACCACATATCATTATACGTTATATCGTAACACTACATATCGTTTTCGTTATATCGTAACGCTACATAACGTTATACGTTATAACGTAGTACCACATAACGTTATACGCTATATCGTAATAGTACATAGCTTTATACGATATATGGTAATATTATATAACGATATACGTTATATCGTAATACTACATAACGTTATACGTTATATCGTAATAGTATATAACGTCATAAGTTATATCGTAATACTACATACCATTATACGTTATAATGTATTACCATATAACGTTATCCTTTATATCGTAATACAATATAACGTTATACGTTATAACGTATCACTACATAACGTTATACGTTATAACGTAATACTACATAACGTTATACGTTAGAACGTACTACTATATAACGTTATATGTTATATCGTAACACTACATATCGTTATGCGTAGTATCGTAATACCATATTACGTTATACGTCATATCGTAATGCTACATATCGTCATACGTTATATCGTAGTACTGCATAACGTTATACGTTATATCGTAATGCTACATAACGTTATACGTCATATCGTAATGCTACATAACGTTATCCGTTATATCGTAACAGCACACATCATTTTCGTTATATCGTAAGGCTACATAACGTTGTACGTTATAACGTAGTACTACATAACGTTATACGCTATAACGTAATGATACATATCGTTATACGTTATATCGTAATGCTACATAACGTTATACGTTATAACGTAACAATACATAACGTTATACGTTGGAACGTAGTACTACATAACGTTATACGTTATATCGTAATGCTACATAACGTTATACGTCATATCGTAATGCTACATAACGTTATCCGTTATATCGTAACAGCACACATCATTTTCGTTATATCGTAAGGCTACATAACGTTGTACGTTATAACGTAGTACTACATAACGTTATACGTTACATCGTAATACTACATATCGTTATACGTTATAACGTATTACCATATAATGTTATAGGTTATATCGTAATACCATATAACGTTATACGTTTTATCGTAATACTATATAGCGATACACGTTATAATGTAATACAACATAACGTTATACGTTATAACGTATTATTACATATCGTTATATGCTGTATCGTGAAACCACATAACGTTATACGTTATATCGTAATGCTAGATGACGTTATACGTTATATCGTAATACTACATATCGTTATACGTTATAACGTATTACCATATAACGTTATACGTTATATCGTAATACCACATATCGTTATACGTTATATCGTAATGCTACATATCGTTATACGTTACAACGTATTACCATATAACGTTATACGTTATATCGTAATACTATATAGCGTTACACGTTATAATGTAATACAACATAACGTTATACGCTTTAACGTATTATTACATATCGTTATACGCTGTATCGTAAAACCACATAACGTTATGCGTTATATCGTAATGCTAGATGACGTTATACGTTATATCGTAATACTACATATCGTTATACGTTATAACGTATTACCATATAACGTTATACGTTATAACGTAATACCACATATCGTTATACGTTATATCGTAATGCTACATATCGTTATACGTTACAACGTATTACCATATAACGTTATACGTTATATCGTAATGCTACATTACATTATACGTTATATCGTAATACAACATATCGTTATACGTTATACCGTAACAGTACATATCGTTTTCGTTATATCGTAACGCTACATAACGTTATACGTTATAACGTAGTACCACATAACGTTATACGCTATATCATAATAGTACATAGCTTTATATGATATATGGTAATATTATATAACGATATACGTTATATCGTAATACTACATAAGGTTATACGTTATATCGTAATACTACATACCATTATACGTTATAATGTATTACCATATAACGTTATCCTTTATATCGTAATACAATATAACGTTATACGTTATAACGTATCAGTACATAACGTTATAGGTTATAACGTAATACTATATAACGTTATACGTTATATCGTAATGCTACTTAACGTTATACGTTATAACGTAGTACTACATAACGTTATACGCTATAACGTAATGCTACATAACGTTAAACGTTATATCGTAACACTACATATCGTTTTGCGTAGTATCGTAATACCATATAACGTTATACGTCATATCGTAATGCTACATGTCGTTATACGTTATATCGTAGTACTACATAGCGTAATACGTTATATCGTAATACTATATAGCGTTACACGTTATAATGTAATACAACATAACGTTATACGTTATAACGTATTATTACATATCGTTATACGCTGTATCGTAAAACCACATAACGTTATACGTTATATCGTAATGCTAGATGACGTTATACGTTATATCGTAATACTACATATCGTTATACGTTATAACGTATTATCATATAACGTTATACGTTATATCGTAATACCACATATCGTTATACGTTATATCGTAATGCTACATATCGTTATACGTTACAACTTATTACCATATAACGTTATACGTTATATCGTAATGCTACATTACATTATACGTTATATCGTAATACCACATATCGTTATACGTTATACCGTAACAGTACATATCGTTTTCGTTATATCGTAACGCTACATAACGTTGTACGTTATAACGTAGTACCACATAACGTTATACGCTATATCGTAATAGTACATAGCTTTATACGATATATGGTAATATTATATAACGATATACGTTATATCGTAAAACTACATAAGGTTATACGTTATATCGTAATAGTATATAACGTTATAAGTTATATCGTAATACTACATACCATTATACGTGATAATGTATTACCATATAACGTTATCCTTTATATCGTAATACAATATAACGTTATACGTTATAACGTATCACTACATAACGTTATACGTTATAACGTAATACTACATAACGTTATACGTTAGAACGTACTACTATATAACGTTATACGTTATATCGTAATGCTACATAACGTTATACGTTATGACGTAGTACTACATAACGTTATACGCTATGACGTAATGCTACATAACGTTAAACCTTATATCGTAACACTACATAACGTTATACGTTATAACGTTGTACTACATAACGTTATACGCTATAACGTAATGCTACATAACGTTAAACGTTATATCGTAATACTACATATCGTTATGCGTAGTATCGTAATTCCATATAACGTTATACGTCATATCGTAATGTTACATATCGTTATACGTTATATCGTAATGCTACATAACGTTATACGTTATAACGTAACACTACATAACGTTATACGTTGGAACGTATTACTACATAACGCTATACGTTATACCGTAATGCTACATATCGTTATTCGTTATATCGTAATGCTGCATTACGTTATCGGTAATATCGTAACAGTACATATCGTGTTCGTTATATCGTCATGCTACATAACGTTATACGTTATAACGTAATACTATATAACGTTATAAGTTATATAGTAATGCTACGTTACGTTATAGGTTATACCGTAGTACCATATAACGTTATACGTTATATCGTAATACTATATTGCGTTACACGTTATAATGTAATACAACATAGCGTTATACGTTATAACGTATTATTACATATCGTTATATGCTGTATCGTAAAACCACATAACGTTATACGTTATATCGTAATGCTAGATAACGTTATACGTTATAACGTAGTAGTACATAACGTTATACGCTATAACGTAATGCTACATAACGTTAAACGTTATATCGTAACACTACATATCGTTATGCGTAGTATCGTAATACCATATAACGTTATACGTCATATCGTAATGCTACATATCGTTATACGTTATATCGTAATGCTACATAACGTTATACGTTATAACGTAACAATACATAACGTTATACGTTG
>NW_025217069.1:0-1262 GCF_014825855.1 Bombus pyrosoma | reverse complement strand
TATGTGGTATTACGTTGTAACGTATAACGTTATATGGTGTTACGATATGACGCATAACGATATGTGATATTACGTTATAACGTATAACGTTATATAGTATTACGATATAACGTATAACGTTATATGGTATTACGATATAACGTATAACGATTAGTGGTATTACGTTTTAACGTATAACGTTATATAGTATTATAATATAACGTATAACGTCATATAGTATTACAATATAACGTATAAAGTTATATAGTATTATGATATAACGTATAACGTTATATAGTACTATGATATAACGTATAACGTTTTATAGTATTACAATAAAACGTATAACGTTATATAATATTTCGATATAACGTATAACGATATATGGTATTACGATATAACGTATAACGTTATATAGTATTATCATGTAACGTATAACGTTATATAGTATTACGATATAACGTATAACGTTATATGGTATTACGATATAACGTATAACGATATGTGTTATTACGTTATAACATATAACGTTAAGTAGTATTATGATATAACGTATAACGTAATGTGGTATAACGATATAACGTATAACGATATGTGGTATTACGATATAACGTATAACGATATGTGGTATTACGTTGTAATCAATAACGTTATATGGTATTACGTTATAACGTATAACGTTATAGAGTATTATGATATAACGTATAACGTCATGTAGTATTACGATATAACTTAAAACGTTATATAGTATTACGATATAACGTATAACGTTATATGGTATTACGATAAAACGTATAACGTTATATGGTATTACGATATAACGTATAACGTTATATGGTATTACGATATAACGCATAACGTTATATGGTATTACCGTATAACGGATAACGTTATATGGTATTACGATATAACGTATAACGATATGTGGTATTACGTTATAACATATAGCGTTAAGTAGTATTATGATATAACGTATAACGTTATGTGGTATTACGATATAACGTATAACGATATGTGGTATTACGATATAACGTATAACGATATGTGGTATTACAATATAACGTATAAAGTTATATAGTATTACGATATAACGTATAACGTTATATAGTATTATGATATAACGTATAACGTTTTATAGTATTACAATAAAACGTATAACGTTATATAATATTACGATATAACGTATAACGATATATGGTATTACGATATAACGTATAACGTTATATAGTATTATCATGTAACGTATAACGTTATATAGTATTACGATATAACGTATAACGTTA
>NW_025217068.1:0-1262 GCF_014825855.1 Bombus pyrosoma | reverse complement strand
ATACACGTTATATCTTAATACTACATAACGTTATACGTTATAACGTATTACCATATATCGTTATACGTTATAACGTAACACTACATAACGTTATACGTTATAACTTAATGCTACATAACGTTATACGTTATACCGTAACACTACATAACCTTGTACGCCATAACGTATTACCATATAACGTTATACGTTATACCGTAATGCTACATATCGATACACGTTATATCTTAATACTACATGACGTTATACGTTATAACGTATTACCATATATCGTTATACGTTATAACGTAATGCTAAGCAACGCTATACGTTATACCGTAATACTACATAACGTTATACGTTATATCGTAATGCTACATAACGTTATACGTTATATCGTAATGCTACAAATCGATAAACGATATATCTTAATACCACATAACGTTATACGTTGTAACGTATTACCATATATCGTTATACGTTATAACGTAACACTACATACCGTTATACGTTATAACGTAATGCTACATAACGTTATACGTTATACCGTAATACTACATAATGTTATACGCCATAACGTATTACCATATAACGTCATAAGTTATAACGTAATGCTATATAACGTTATACGATATATCGTAATGCTACATATCGATACACGTTATATCTTAATACTACATAACGATATATGTCATAGCGTATTACCATATAACGTTATACGTTATAACGTAATGCTACATAACGTTATACGTTATACCGTAATACTTTATAACGTTATACGTCATAACGTATTACCATATAACGTTATACGTTTTAACGTAATGCTACATAACGTTATACGTTATAACTTAATGCTATATAACTTTATACGTTATACCGTAGTACTACATCACGATATACGTCATACCGTAATACTACATAACGTTATACGTTATATCGTAATGCTAAATATCGATAAAAGTTATACCTTAATACTACATAACGCTATATGTCATAGCGTATTACCATATAACATTATACGTTATACTGTAATGCTACATAACGTTATACGTTATAACGTCATGCTATATAACGTTATACGTTATATCGTAATGCTACATAACGTTATACGTTATAACTTAATGCTATATAACTTTATACGTTATACCGTAGTACTACATCACGATATACGTCATACCGTAATACTACATAACGTTATACGTTATATCGTAATGCTAAATATCGATAAAAGTTATATCTTAATACTACATAACGCTATATGTCATAGCGTATTACCATATAACATT
>NW_025217067.1:0-1263 GCF_014825855.1 Bombus pyrosoma | reverse complement strand
GTTATACGTTATATCGTAATACTATATAACGTTATACGTTATATCGTAATACCATACAACGTTATACGTTATATCGTAATACCATACAATGTTATACGATACATCATAATACTACATAACGTTATACGTTATATCATAATACTATATAAAGTTATACTATATATCATAATACTATATAACGTTGAACGTTATATCGTAACACAATATAACGTTATACGTTTTATCGTAATACAATATAACGTTATACGTTATATCGTAATACTATATATAGTTATACTATATATCATAATACTATAAAACGTTGAACGTTATGTCGTAATACCATATAACGTTATACGATATGTCGTAATACTATATAATGTTATACGTTATATCATAATACAATATAACGTTATACGTTATATCGTAATACTATATAACGTCATACGTTATAACGTAATACCATATAACGTTATACGTTACATCGTAATACTATATAACGTCATACGTTATAACGTAATACCATATAACGTTATACGCAATATCATATTACTATATAACGTTATACGTTATATCGTAATTCTGTACAACGTTATACGTTATATCATAATACTATATAACGTTGAACGTTATATCATAATACAATATAACGTTATACGTTATATCGTAATACTATATAACGTCATACGTTATAACGTAATACCATATAACGTTATACGTTATATCGTAATACTATATATAGTTATACTATATATCATAATACTATATAACGTTTTACGTTATGTCGTAATACCATATAACGTTATACGTTATATCGTAATACTATATAACGTCATACGTTATATCGTAAAACAATATAACGTTATACGTTTTATCGTAATACAATATAACGTTATACGTTATATCGTAATACTATATATAGTTATACGTTATATCGTAATACCATATAACGTTATACGTTATATCGTAATACCATATAACGTTATACGTTATATCGTAACTCTGTACAACGTTATACGTTATATCATAATACAATATAACGTTGAACGTTATATCATAATACAATATAACGTTATACGTTATACCGTAATACTATATAACGTCATACGTTATAACGTAATACCATATAACGTTATACGCAATATCATAATACTATATAACGTTATACGTTATATCGTAATACCATATAACGTTATACGTTATATCGTAATACCATATAACGTTATACGTTATATCGTAATATCATATAACGTCATACGTTATAACGTAATACCATATAACGTT
>NW_025217066.1:0-1263 GCF_014825855.1 Bombus pyrosoma | reverse complement strand
TTATGACGTATAACGTTATGTAGCATTACGATATAACGTATAACGATATTTAGCATTACGATATGACGTATAACGTTATATGGTATTACGATATTACGCATAACGATATGTAGTGTTACGATATAACGTTTAACGTTATGTAGCATTACGTTATAGCGTATAACGTTATGTAGTACTACGTTATAACGTATAACGTTATATAGTATTACGATATAACGAAAACGATATGTACTGTTACGATATAACGTATAACGATATCTAGGATTACGATATAACGTATAACGTTATGTAGTTTTACGATACAGCATATAACGATATGTAATAATACGTTATAACGTATAACGATATGTAGCATTACCATATGACGTATAACGTTATATGGTATTACGATATTACGCATAACGATACGCAGTGTTACAATATAACGTATAACATTATATAGTATTACGTTATAACGTATAACTTTCTGTAGTTTTACGTCATAACGTATAATGTTATATAGTATTACGATATAACGGATAACGATATATGGTAATACGTTATAACGTATAACGACTTGTAGCATTACCATATGACGTATAACGTTATATGGTATTACGATATTACGCATAACGATATGTAGTGTTACGATATAACGTATAACGTTATATAGTAATACGTTATAACGTATAACGTTATATAGTATTACGATATAACGTATAACGTTATATAGTACTACGATATAAGGTATAACGTTATAACGTATAACGATATGTAGTATTACGATATAACGTATAACGTTATCTAGCATTACGATATAACGTATAACGTTATGTAGTTTTACGATACAGCATATAACGATATGTAATAATACGTTATAAGGTATAACGTTATGTAGCATTACGTTATAACGTATAACGTTATGTAGTATTACGACATAACGTATAACGCAATGTAGTAGTACGATATAACGTTTATCGTTATATGGTAATAAGTTATGACGTATTACGTTATGTAGCAATACGTTATAACATATGACGTTATGTAATATTCCGTTGTAACGTATAACGTTATATGGTAATACCTTATAACGTATAACGGTATGTGGTATTACGATATAACGTATAACGTTATGAAGCATTACGATATAACGTATAACGTTATGTAGCAGTTCGATATAATGTTGAACGTTATATGCTAATACGTTATAACGGATAACGCTATGTGGTATTAAGATATAACGTATAACGATATCTAGCATTACGTTATAACGTATAACGTTGT
>NW_025217065.1:0-1263 GCF_014825855.1 Bombus pyrosoma | reverse complement strand
ATAACGTATAACGATATGTACTACTATGTTATAACGTATAACGTTATGTACTATTGCATTATAACATATAACGTTCGTAGTATAACGATGAAACGTATAACGTTATATAGTATAACAATATAACGTATAACGTTATGTAGTATTACGATATAACGTATATCGTTATGTAGCATTAGGTTATAACGTATAACGTTATGTAGTATTATGTTATAACGTATAACGTTATGTAGTATCACGATATAACGTATAACGTTATGTAGCAGTAGGTTATAACGTTAAACGTTATGTACTATTGTGTTATAACGTATAACGTAATGTACTATTATGTTATAACGTATAACGTTATGTAGTGTTACGATATAACGTGTAACGTTATGTAGCATTAGGTTATAACGTATAACGTTGTGTACTATTATGATATAACGTATAACGTTATGTACTATTACGTTATAACGGATAACGTTATGTAGTATCACGATATAACGTATAACGTTATGTAGCAGTAAGTTATGACGTATAACGTTATGTACTATTGTGGTATAACGCATAACGTAATGTACTATTATGTTATAACGTATAACGTTATGTAGTACTACGATATAACGTATAACGTTATGTACTATTATGTTATAACGTATAACGTTATGTAGTATCACGATATAACGTATAACGTTATGTAGCAGTAGGTTATAACGTATAATTTTATGTACTATTGTGTTATAACGTATAACGTTATGTACTATTACGTTATAACGTATAACGTTATGTAGTATCACGATATAACGTATAACGTTATGTAGCAGTAGGTTATAACGTATAACGTTATGTACTATTGTGGTATAACGTATAACGTAATGTACTATTATGTTATAACGTATAACGTTATGTAGTATTACGATATAACGTGTAACGTTATGTTGCATTAGGTTATAACGTATAACGTTGTGTACTATTATGTTATAACGTATAACGTTATGTAGCATTACGTTATAACGTATAACGTTATGTACTATTATGTTATAACGTATAACGTTATGTACTATTGTGGTATAACGTATAACGTAATGTACTATTGTGTTATAAGGTATAACGTAATGTACTATTATGTTATAACGTATAACGTTATGTAGTACTACGATATAACGTATTACGTTATGTACTATTATGTTATAACGTATAACGTTATGTAGTATCACGATATAACGTATAACGTTATGTAGCAGTAGGTTATAACGTATAACGTTATGTACTATTGTGTTATAA
>NW_025217064.1:0-1263 GCF_014825855.1 Bombus pyrosoma | reverse complement strand
GTAATGCTACATAGCGTTATACGTTACAACGTAATACTATATAACGTTATACGTTATAACGTAAAGCTATATAACGTTATACGTTATATCGTAATGCTACATAGCGTTATACGTTATACCGTAATACTACATAACGTTACACGTTATTACGTAACACTATAGAACGTTATACGTTATAACGTAATGCTATATAACGTTACACGTTATATCGTATTGCAACATAACGTTATACGTTATAACGTAATACTATGTAACGTTATACGTTATAACGTAATACTATATAACGTTATACGTTATAACGTAAAGCTATATAACGTTATACATTATACCGTAATGCTACATAGCGTTATACGTTATAACGTAATGCTATACAACGTTATACGTTACACCGTAATGCTACATAGCGTTATACGTTACAACGTAATACTATATAACGTTATACGTTATAACGTAAAGCTATATAACGTTATACGTTATATCGTAATGCTACATAGCGTTATACGTTATACCGTAATACTACCTAACGTACCACGTTATTACGTAACACTATATAACGTTATACGTTATAACGTAATGCTATATAACGTATTACGATATATCGTGATGCTAAATATCGTTATACGTTATATCTTAAGGCTATATAACGTTATACGTTATACCATAATGCTACACAACGTTATACGTTATGAAGTAATACTATATAACGTTATACGTTATAACGTAATGCTATATAACGTTATACGTTATATCGTGATGCTACATATCGTTATACGTTATATCGCGATGCTACATAACGTTATACGTTATAACGTAATACTATGTAACGTTATACGTTATAACGTAATGCTATATAACGATATACGTTATACCGTGATGCTACATATCGTTGTACCTTATATCGCGATGCTACATAACGTTATACGTTATAACGTAATACTATGTAACGTTATACGTTATAACGTAATGCTATATAACGTTATAGGTTATATCGTATTGCAACATAAAGTTATACGTTATACCGTAATACTACATAACGTTACACGTTATAACGTAATGCTATATAACGTTATACGTTATAACGTAATACTATATAACGTTATACGTTATAACGTAATGCTATATAACGTTATACGTTATAACGTAATACTATATAACGTTATACGTTATAACGTAAAGCTATATGACGTTATACATTATATCGTGATGCTACATATCGTTATACGTTATAACGTAATACTATATAACGTTATACGTTATAACGTA
>NW_025217063.1:0-1263 GCF_014825855.1 Bombus pyrosoma | reverse complement strand
GTTATACGTTATAAGCTAATAGTATATAACGTTATACGTTATAATGTAATACTACATAACGTAATACGTTATATCGTAATACCACATAACGTTATACGTTATAATGTAATGCTATATAACGTTGTACGTTATAACGTAATACTATATAATGTTATACGTCATAAGCTAATAGTATATAACGTTATAAGGTATAATGTAACACTACATAACGTAATACGTTATATCGTAATACCACATACCGTTATACGTTATAATGCAATGCTATATAACGTTATACGTTATAACATAATACTAAATAATAGTAATGTATGTTATACGTCATAAGCTAATAGTATATAACGTTATACGTTACAATGTCATACTACATAACGTAATACGTTATATCGTAGTACCACATACCGTTATACGTTATATCGTAATACCACATACCGTTATACGTTATATCGTAATACCACATACCGTTATACGTTATAATGTAATGCTATATAACGTTATATGTTATAACGTAATAGTACATAACGTTATACGTTGTAAGCTAATAGTATATAACGTTATACGTTATAATGTAATACTACATAACGTAATACGTTATATCGTAATAACACATACCGTTATACGTTATAATGTAATGCTATATAACGTTGTACGTTATAACGTAATACTATATAATGTTTTACGTCATAAGCTAATAGTATATAACGTTATACGTTATAATGTAATACTACATAATGTAATACGTTATATCGTAATACCACATAACGTTATACTTTATAACGTAATGGTATATAACGTTATACGTTATAACGTGATACTACATAACGTTATACGTTATATGCTAATAGTATATAACGTTATACGATATAATGTAATACTACATAACGTAATACGTTATATCGTAATACCACATAACGTTATACGTCATAACGTAATGGTATATAACGTTATACGTTATAACGTAATGGTATATAACGTTATACGTTATAACGTGATACTATATAACGTTATACGTTATACGCTAATAGTATATAACGTTATACGTTATAATGTAATACTACATATCGTAATACGTTATATCGTAATACCACATAACGTTATACGTTATAACGTAATGCTATATAACGTTACACGTTATAACGTAATACTATATAATGTTATACGTCATAAGCTAATAGTATATAACGTTATACGTTACAATGTCATACTACATAACGTAATACGTTATATCGTAATACCACATACCGTTATACGTTATAATGCAATGCT
>NW_025217062.1:0-1264 GCF_014825855.1 Bombus pyrosoma | reverse complement strand
TATAACGTTATACGTGTCAATGTAATACTATATAACGTTATACGTTATAACGTAATGCTACATAACGTTATACGTTATAACATATATCTACATAACGTTATACGTTATAACGTAATGCTACATAACCTTATACGTTATAACATATATCTACATAGCGTTATACGTAATAACGTAATGCTACATAACGTTATACGTTATATCGAAATACTACATAACGCTATACGTTATTACATATATCTACATAGCGTTATACGTTATAACGTAATGCTACATAACGTTATACGTTACATCCTAATACCATATAACGTCATACGTTACAACGTAATACTATATAACGTTATACGTTATAACGTAATTCCTCATAACGTTATACGTTACATCCTAATACCATGTAACGTCATACGTTACAACGTAATACTACATAACGTTATACGTAATAACATATATCTACACAGCGTTATACGTTATAACGTAATGCTACATTACGTTATACGTTATAACATATATCTACATAACGTTATACGTTATAACGTAATGCTACATAACGTTATACGTTATAACGTAATGCTACATAGCGTTATACGTTATATCGTAATACTACATAACGCTATACGTTATAACATATATCTTCATAACGTTATACGTTATAACGTAATGCTACATAACGTTATACGCTATAACGTAATACTACATGACGTTATACGTTATACCGTAATATGACATAACGTTATACGTTAGAACGTAATGTTACATAACGTTATATGTTATATCGTAATACTACATAACGTTATACGTAATAACATATATCTAAACAACGTTATACGTTATAACGTAATGCTACATAACCTTATACGTTATAACATATATCTACATAGCGTTATACGTTATATCGTAATACTACATAACGCCATACGATATAATATATATCTACATAACGTTATACGTTATAACGTAATGTTACATAACGTTATATGTTATATCGTAATACTACATAACGTTATACGTAATAACATATATCTACACAGCGTTATACGTAATAACATATATCTACACAGCGTTATACGTTATAACGTAATGCTACATTACGTTATACGTTATAACATATATCTACATAACGTTATATGTTATAACGTAATGCTACATAACGTTATACGTTATATCGTAATATTATATAACGTTATACGTTATAACGTAATGCTACATAACGTTATACGTTATAACATATATCTTCATAACGTTATACGTTATAACGTAATGCTACATA
>NW_025217061.1:0-1264 GCF_014825855.1 Bombus pyrosoma | reverse complement strand
ACGTTATGTAGCATTACGATATAACGTATAACGTTATGTAGCATTACGTTATAACGTATAACATTATATAGCTTTACGTTATAACGTATAACGTTATGTAGCATTAGGTTATAACTTATAACGTTATGTAGAATTACGTTAGAGCGTATAACGTTATGTAGCATTACGATTTAACGTATAACGTTATGGAGCTTTACGATATAACGAATAACGTTATGTAGCATTACGTTATAATGTACAACGTTATGTAGTATTACATTACAACGTATAACGTTACGTAGCATTGCGTTCTAACGTATAAGGTTATGTAGCATTAGGTTATAACGTATAACGTTATGTAGCATTACGTTATAACGTATAACGTTATGTAGAATTACGTTATAACGCATAACGTTATGTAGCATTACATTAGAATGTATAACGTTATGTAGCATTACGATATAACGTATAACGTAATGTAGTATTACGATATTACGTATAAGGTTATGTAGCTTTACGATATAACGTATAACCTTATTTAGTATTACGATGTTATGTATAACGTTATGTAGCTTTACGATATAACGTATAACGTTATGTAGTATTACGATATATTGTTTAACGTTATTTAGTATTACGATATATCGCATAACGTTATGTAGTATTGCGATATAACGTATAACGTTATGTAGTATTACGTTGTAACGTATAACGTTAAATGGCAATACGTTATAACGTATAACCATATGTAGCATTACGTTATGACGTATAACGTTCTGTAGTATTACGTTATAACGTATAACGTTATATGGTAATACATTATAACGTATACCGTTACGTAGCTTTACGATATAACGTATGACGTTATGTAGTATTACGATATAGCGTATAACGTTATGTAGCATTACGTTATAACGTATAACGTTACGTAGAATTACGTTAGAGCGTATAACGCTATGTAGCATTACGTTGTAACGTATAACGTTGTGTAATACTACGTTATAACGTATAACATATGTAGCAATAGGTTATAACCTATAACGTTATGTAGCATTACGTTATAACGTATAACGATATGTAGAATTACGTTAGAGCGTATAACGTTATGTATCACTCCGATATAACGTATAACGTTATGTAGCTTTACGATATAACGTATAAAGTTATGTAGCATTACGGTATAACGTATAACGTTATGTAGTATTACGTTATATCGTATAACGTTATATGGTAATACGTTATAACTTATAACGTAATGTAGTATTACGATATTACGTATAACGCT
>NW_025217060.1:0-1264 GCF_014825855.1 Bombus pyrosoma | reverse complement strand
TAATATTATGTAGCATTACGATATAACGTGTAACGCTATGTGGTATTACGATATAACGTATAACGTTATATGGTAATACGTTATAACGTATAACGATATGTACTATTACGACATAACGTGTAACGTCATGTAGTATTTGGTTATAATGTGTAACGTAATGGAGCATTACGATATGACGTATAACGATATGTAGTATGACGATATAACGTATAACGTTATATGGTAGTACTTTATAACGTATAACGATATGTAGTATTACGATATAACTTATAACATTACGTACTATTACGACATAACGTATAACGTTATGTAGTATTACGATATAACGTATATCGTTATATAATATTACCATATAAAGTATAAAGCTATGTACTATTACGTTATAGCGTATAACGTTATGTAGTAATACGTTATAACGTATAACGATATGTAGCATTACGATATAACGAAAACGATACGTACTGTTACGATATATCGTATAACGATATCTAGTATTACGATACAACGTATAATATAATGTAGCATTACGATAAAACGTATAACGTTATATAGTATTACGTTATAACGTATAACGTTATATAGTATTACGATATGACGGATAACGTTATATGGTAATACTTTATAACGTATAAAGATATGTAGTATTACGATATAACGTATAACGATATGTGGTATTACGATATAACGTATAACGTTATATGGTAATACGTTATAACGTATAACGATATGTAGTATTACGATATAACGTATAACGTTATCTAGCATTACGATATAACGTATAACGTTATGTAGTGTTACGATATAAGGTTTAACGTTATGTAGCATTACGTTATAGCGTATAACGTTATGTGGTACTACGTTATAACGTATAACGTTATGTAGCATTACGATATAACGAAAACGATATGTACTGTTACGATATAACGTATATCGATATGTAGTATTACGATATAACGTATAATATTATGTAGCATTACGATATAACGTGTAACGATATGTGGTATTACGATATAACGTATAGCGTTATATGGTAATACGTTATAACGTATAACGATATGTACTATTACGACATAACGTGCAACGTTATGTAGTATTTGGTTATAACGTGTAACGTTATGGAGCATTACGATATGACGTATAACGATATGTAGTATGACGATATAACGTATAACGTTATATGGTAGTACTTTATAACGTATAACGATATGTAATATTACGATATAACTTATAACATTACGTACTATTACGACATAACGTATAACGT
>NW_025217059.1:0-2550 GCF_014825855.1 Bombus pyrosoma | reverse complement strand
TAACAGTACATAACGTTATACGTTATATCGGAATACTACATAACGTTATACGCTATAACGTAATGCTACATAACGTTTTACGTTATATCGTAATGCTACATAACGTTATACTTTATATCGTAATGCTACATATCGTTATACGTTATAACGTAACAGTACATAACGTTATACGTCATATCGTAATACTACATAACGTTATGCGCTATAACGTAATACTACATAACGTTATTCGTTATAACATAACACTACATATCGTTATACGTTATATCGCATTACCATATATCGTTATACGTTATAACGTAACACTACATATCGATATACGTTATATCGTAATACTATATAACGTTATACCTTGTAACGTAGTACCACATAACGTTATACGTTATATCGTAATACAACATATCGTTATACGTTATATCGCATTACCATATATCGTTATACGTTATAACGTAACACTACATATCGATATACGTTATATCGTAATACTATATAACGTTACACGTTGTAACGTAGTACTACATAACGTTATACGTTATATCGTAATAAAACATATCGTTATACGTTATATCGCATTACCATATATCGTTAGACGTTATAACGTAACACTACATAACGTTATACCTTATATCGTAATACAACATATTGTTATACATTATATCGTAATACGACATATCGTTATACGCTATAACATAATGCTACATAACGTTATACGTTATATCGTAATGCTACATAACGTTATACGTTATGAGGTACTACTACATACCGTTATACGTTATATCGTAACACCACATAACGTTGTACGTTATATCGTAATACTACATTACGTTATACGTTATATGCTAATACTACATTACGTTATACGTTATAACGTAATACTATATAACGTTATACGTTGTAACGTAGTACTACATAACGTTATACGTTATAACGTAACACTACATAACGTTATACCTTATATCGTAATACAACATATCGTTATACGTTATATCGTAATACCATATACCGTTATACGTTATAACGTAACAGTCATAACGTTATACGTTATAAGGTAATACTACATACCGTTATGCGTTATAACATATTGCCTTATAAGGTTATACGTTATATCGTAAACCTATGTAACGTTATACGTTGTAACGAATAACTACATATCGTTATACGTTATATCGTAATGCTACATAACGTTATACGGTATATCGAAATACTATATAACGTTTTACGTTGTAACGTTATACTACATAACGTTATACGTTATAAGGTAATACTACATACCGTTATGCGTTATATCGTAATGCTACATAACGTTATAGGTTATATCGTAATGCTACGTAACGTTATACGGTATATCGAAATACAACATATCCATATACGTTATATCGTAATACCATATAACGTTATACGTTGTATCCAAATAGTACATTACGTTATACGTTATATGCTAATACTACATTACGTTATACGTTATAACGTAATGCTACATATTGTGATTCGTTATATCTTAATGCTACATAACGTTATACGTTATATCGTAATACAGCATATCGTTATACGTTATATCGTAATACCATATATCATTATACGTTATAACGTAACAGCACATAACGTTATACGTTATATCGGATTAGTACATAACGTTATACGCTATAACGTAATGCTACATAACGTTTCACGTTATATCGTAATGCTACATAACGTTATACGTTATATCGTGATACTATATAACGTTTTACATTGTAACGTTATACTACATAACCTTATACGTTATAAGGTAATACTACATACCGTTATACGTTATAACATATTATCTTATAAGGTTATACGTTATATCGTAATCCTATATAACGTTATACGTTGCAACGAATTACTACATAAAGTTATGCGTTATATCGTAATGCTACATGACGTTATACGTTATATCGTTATGCTGTATAACGTTATACGCTAGAACGTAATATTACATAACGTTATACCTTATATCGCAATACAACATATCGTTATCCGTTATATCGTAGTACCATATATCGTTATGCGTCATAACGTCACACTACATAACGTTATACGTTATATCGTAATACAACATATCCATATTCGTTATATCGTAATACAACATATCGTTATACGTTATATCGTAATACTACATATCGTTGTACGTTATATCGTATTACCATATAACGTTATACGTTATGTCGTAATAGTACATGATGTTATACGTTATATCGTAATACGACATAACGTTATACGCTACAACGTAATGCTACATAACGTTATACGTTATATCGTAATACGACATAACGTTATACGCTACAACGTAATGCTACATAATGTTATACGTTATATCGTAGTGCTACATAACGTTATACGTTATATCGTAATACTGTATAACGTTATACGTTATATCGTAATACTGTATAACGTTATACGTTATATCGTAATGCTACATATCGTTATACGTTATAACGTAACAGTACATAACGCTATACGTCATATCGTAATACTATATAACGTTAGACGCTATAACATAATACTACATAACGTTATTCGTTATAACGT
>NW_025217058.1:0-1264 GCF_014825855.1 Bombus pyrosoma | reverse complement strand
CGTTATAACGTATATCGTTATATGGTAATACGTTAAAACGTATGTCGTTATATGGTAATACGTTAAAACGTATGTCGTTATATGGTAATAAGTTAAAACGTATGTCGTTATATGGTAATACGTTACAACGTATATCGTTATATAGTATTACGTTATAACGTATATCGTTATACAGTAGTACGTTGTGATGTACGACGTTCAGTAGTATTTCCTTATAACGTATAACATTATGTATTATTACGTTATAACGTATATCGTTTTATGGTAATACGTTATAACGTATATCCTTCTGTAATATAACGCTATAACGTATATCGTTATATGGTAGTACGTTATAACGTATAACGTTCAGTAGTACTTCGTTACAACGTATAACTTTATGTACTATTATGTTATAACGTATATAGTTATATAGTAATACGTTACAACCCATAACGTTATATAGTATTACGTTATAACGTAAATCGTTATATAGTAATACGTTGCAACGTATAACGTTATATAGCATTACGTTATAACGTATATCGTTATATAGTAATACGTTATAACGAACAACGTTATGTAGTATTAGGTTACATCGTATAAAGTTATGTAGCATTACGTTATAACGTACAACGTTATGTAGTATTACTTTATAACGTATATCGTTATATAGTAGTACGTTATAACGAACAACGTTCAGTAGTATTACGTTATAACGTATAACGTTATGTAGTATTGCGTTATAACGTACATCGCCATATGGTAATACGTTATAACGTATATCGTTATATGAAAGATACGTTATAACGTATAACGTTCAGTAGTACTTCGTTACAACGTATAACTTTATAGACTATTATGTTATAACGTATATCGTTATATAGTAATGCGTCATAACGAATAACGTTATGTAGTGTTACGTTACATCGTATAACGTTATTTAGTATTACGTTATAACGTACAACGTTATGTAGTATTACTTTATAACGTATATCGTTGTATAGTAGTACGTTATAACGAACAACGTTCAGTAGTATTACGTTATAACGTATAACGTTATGTAGTATTACGTTATAACGTACATCGCCATATGGTAATACGTTATAACGTATATCGTTATATGAAAGATACGTTATAACGTGAAATGTTATGTAGTATTACGTTATAACGTATAACATTATGTATTATTACGTTATAACGTATATCGTTATATAGTAATGCGTCATAACGAATAACGTTATGTAGTGTTACGTTACATTGTATAACGTTATGTAGTATTACG
>NW_025217057.1:0-1265 GCF_014825855.1 Bombus pyrosoma | reverse complement strand
CGTTATACGCCATAACGTAGTGCTATATAACGTTATACGTTATATCATCATACTACAGAATGTTATACGTAATAACATAGTATATATAACGTTATAAGTCATAACGTATTACTATATAACGTTATACGTTATATCGTAATACTATATAAGGTTATACGTTATAACGTCATTCCATGTAACGTTATACGTTATATCATAACACTACAGAACGTTTTACGTCATAACGTAGTACTATATAACGTTATATGTTATATCGTGGTACCGTATAACGTTATACGCTATATCGTAGTAGCACATAACGTTATACGTTATATCATCATACTACAAAACGTTATATGTCATAACGTAGTATATATAACGTTATAAGTCATTACGTATTGCTATATAACGTTATACGTTATATCGTAATACTGTATAAGGCTATACGTTATAACGTAATACCATGTGTCGTTATACGTTATATCACAATACTACACATCGTTATATGTCATAACGTAATACTATTCAACGTTATATGTCATAACGTAGTACTATACAACGTTATATGTTATATCGTAATACCGTATAACGTTATACGCTATATCGTAGTAACATATAACGTTATATGTTATATCGTAATACCATATAATGTTATACACTATATCGTAATACTATACAACGTTATACGTCATAACGTATTACTATATAACGTTATACGTTATATCATCATACCACAGAACGTTATACGTCATAACGTAGTAACATATAACGTTATATGTTATATCGTAATACTACACAACGTTATACGTCATAACGTAATACTATACAACGTTATACGTCATAACGTATTACTATATAACGTTATACGTTATATCATCATACTACAGAACGTTATACGTCATAACGTAGTACTATATAACGTTACATGTTATATCGTAATACCATATAACGTTATACGCTATATCGTAATACTATACAACGTTATACGACATAACGAAGTATATATAACGTTATAAGTCATAACTTATTACTATATAACGTTATTCGTTATATCGTAATACTGTATAAGGTTATACGTTATAATGACATACCATGTAACGTTCTACGTTATATCGCAATACTACACATCGTTTTACGTCATAACGTAGTACTATATGTCGTTATACATTATAACGTTATACTATATATCGTTATACGTTACAACGTAATACTATACAATGTTATACGTCATAACGTAGTACTATATAACGTTATATGTTTTATCGTAATACCGTATAACGTTATAC
>NW_025217056.1:0-1265 GCF_014825855.1 Bombus pyrosoma | reverse complement strand
TCGTAATACCATATAACGTTATACGCTATAACGTAATGCTACATAACGTCATACGTTATAACGAGTTACCATACACCGTTATACGTTATATCGTAATACTACATAAGATTATATGTTGTATCGTAATGCTACATAACGTTATACGTTATATCGTAAGACTATATAGCGTCATACGTTGTAACGGAATGCTACATAACGTTATACGTTATGTCGTAATGCTACATAACATTATACGTTATATCGTATTACTATATAACGTTATACGTTGTAACGTAGTACTACATAACATTACACGTTATATCGTAATACTATATAGCGTCATACGTTGTAACCTAATACTACATAACGTTACACGATATATCGTAATACTACATAACGTTATATGTTATATCGTAACACTACATATCGTTATACGTTATATCGTAATGCTACATAACGTTATACGTTATATCGTAACACTACATATCGTTTTACTTTATATCGTAATACTATATAGCGTCATACGTTGTAACGTAGTACTACATATCGTTATACGTTATATCGTAAGACTACATATCGTTATAAGTTATATCGTAATACCATATAACGTTATACGCTATAACGTAATGCTACATAACGTTATACGTTATATCGTAAGACTATATAGCGTCATACGTTGTTACGTAATGCTACAATCCGTTATACGTTATATCGTAACACTACATATCGTTATCCGTTATATCGTAATGCTACATAACGTTATACGTTATAACGAGTTACCATACACCGTTATACGTTATATCGTAATACTACATAAGATTATATGTTGTATCGTAATGCTACATAACGTTATACGTTATATCGTAAGACTATATGGCGTCATACGTTGTAACGTAATGCTACATAACGTTATACGCTATATCGTAATACTACATAACGTAATACGTAATATCGTAAGACTATATAGCGTCATACGTTATATCGTAATACCATATAACGTTACACGCTATAACGTAATGCTACATAACGTTATACGTTATATCGTAAGACTATATAGCGTCATACGTTGTAACGTAGTACTACATAGCGTTATACGTTATATCGTAACACTACATATCGTTATACGTTATATCGTAATGCTACATAACGTTATACGTTATAACGAGTTACCATATACCGTTATACGTTATATCGTAATACTACATAAGATTATATGTTTTATCGTAATGCTACATAACGTTATACTTTATATCGTAATACTATATAGCGTCATACGTTGTAACGGA
>NW_025217055.1:0-1265 GCF_014825855.1 Bombus pyrosoma | reverse complement strand
TATATGGTAATACGTTATGACGTATAACGTTATGTAGTATTACGGTATAACGTATAACGCTGTGTAGCATTACGATATAACGTATAACGTATAACGTCATATGGTAATACGTTATGGCATATATCGTTATGTAGTATTAAGGTATAACGTGTAACGTTATGTAGCATTACGATATAACGCATAACGTTATATAGCATTATGTTATAACGTATAACGTTATATGGTAATACGTTATGACGTATAACGTTATGTAGCATTACGGTATACCGTGTAACGTTATGTACCATTACGTTATAACGTATAACGTTGTGTAGTGTTACGTTATAACGTATAACGATATATGGTAATTAGTTATATCGTATAATATTATGTAGTATTACGTTGTAGCGTATAACGTTATGTAGCATTACGATGTAACGTATAACTTTATGCAGCACTACGATATAACGTGTAACGTTATATGGTAATACGTTATGACGTATAACGTTATACAGCATTACCATATGACGTATAATGTTATGTAGCATTACGATATAACGTATAACGTTATATAGCATTACGTTATAATGTATAACGTTATATGGTAATACGTTATGACATATATCGTTATGTAGTACTAATGTATAACGTGTAACGTTATGTAGCATTACGATATAACGTATAACGTTATATGGTAATACGTTATGACGTATAACGTTACGTAGTATTACGGTATACCGTGTAACGTTATGTACCATTACGTTATAACGTATAACGTTGTGTAGTGTTACGTTATAACGTATAACGATATATGGTAATTAGTTATATCGTATAATATTATGTAGTATTACGTTGTAGCGTATAACGTTATGTAGCATAACGATGTAACGTATAACGTTATACAGCATTACGTTACAACGTATAACGTTATGCAGCACTACGATATAACGTATAACGTTATATGGTAATACGTTATGACGTATAACGTTATGTAGTATTACGGTATAACGTATAACGCTGTGTAGCATTACGATATAACGTATAACGTATAACGTCATATGGTAATACGTTATGGCATATATCGTTGTGTAGTATTAAGGTATAACGTGTAACGTTATGTAGCATTACGATATAACGCATAACGTTATATAGCATTATGTTATAACGTATAACGTTATATGGTAATACGTTATGACGTATAACGTTATGTAGTATTACGGTATACCGTGTAACGTTATGTACCATTACGTTATAACGTATAACGTTGTGTAGTGTTACGTTATAAC
>NW_025217054.1:0-1265 GCF_014825855.1 Bombus pyrosoma | reverse complement strand
CGTATAACGTTATATAGTATTACGGTATAACGTATAACGTTATGTAGCATTACGATAAAACGTATAACACTATGTAGCATTACGTTATAACGTACAACGTTATGTAGTATTACGATAAAACGTGTAACGTTATATAGTATTACATTATATCGTATAACGTTATATAGTATTACGGTATAACGTATAACGTTATGTAGCATTACGATAAAACGTATAACGTTATATAGTATTACGGTATAACGTATAACGATATGTAGCATTACGATAAAACGTATAACTCTATGTAGCATTACGTTATAACGTACAACGGTATGTAGCATTACGATAAAACGTGTAACGTTATATAGTATTACATTATATCGAATAACGTTATATAGTATTACGGTATAACGTATAACGTTATGTAGCATTACGATGAAACGTATAACATTATGTAGCATTACGTTATAACGTATAACGTTATATAGTATTACGTTATATCGTATAACGT
This sequence comes from Bombus pyrosoma, assembly GCF_014825855.1. NCBI lineage: Eukaryota > Metazoa > Arthropoda > Insecta > Hymenoptera > Apidae > Bombus > Bombus pyrosoma. Next base: position 775 of record NW_025217054.1, on the reverse strand, counting down.
TATATAGTATTAAGTTATAACGTATAACGTTATGTAGCATTACGTTATAACGTATAAGGTTATATAGTATTACGTTATATCGTATAACGTTATATAGTATTACGGTATATCGTATAACGTTACGTAGCATTAACTTATAACGTATAACGTTACACAGTATTACGTTATATCGTTAAACGTTATGTAGTATAACGATATAACGTATAACGTTACGTAGCATTGCGATATAACGTATAACATTATATAGTATTACGTTATATCGTATAACGTTATATAGTATTACGTTATAACGTATAACGTTATGTCGCATTACGTTAAAACGTATAACGCTATGTAGTATTACGTTATAACGTATAACGTTATATAGTATTACATTATATCGTATAACGTTATGTAGTATTACGGTATAACGTATAACGTTATGTAGCATTACGATAAAACGTATAACACTATGTAGCATTACGTTATAACGTACAACCTTATATAGCATTACGATAAAACGTGTAACGTTATATAGTATTACATAATATCGTATAACGTTATATAGTATTACGGTATAGCGTATAACGTTATGTGGCATTACGATAAAACGTATAACATTATGTAACTTTACGATAAAACGTGTAACGTTATGTAGCATTACGTTATAACGTTTACCGTTATATAATATTAAGTTATAACGTATAACGTTATGTAGAATTACGTTATAACGTATAACGTTATGTAGCATTACGTTATAACGTATAACGTTATATAGTTCTATCTCATATTGTAT
>NW_025217053.1:0-1265 GCF_014825855.1 Bombus pyrosoma | reverse complement strand
CATTACGTTATAACGTATAACGTTATATAGTATTACGTTATAAAGTGTAACGTTATGTAGCATTACGGTATAACGTATAACGTTATGTAGCATTACGGTATAACGTATAACATTATGTAGCAATAGGATATAACGTATCACGTTATATAGCATTACGTTATAACGTACAACGTTATATAGTACTACGTTATAACGTATATCGTTATGTAGCATTATGATATAACGTATAACGTTACATAGCAGTACGTTATAACGTATAACGTTATGTAGCATTACGGTATAACTTATAACGTTATATAGTACTACGTTATAACGTATAACGTTATGTAGCATTACGGTATAACGTATAACATTATGTAGCATTAGGATATAACGTATCACGTTATATAGCAGTACGTTATAACGTATAACGTTATGTAGCATTACGGTATAACGTATAACATTATGTAGCATTAGGATATAACGTATCACGTTATATAGCAGTACGTTATAACTTATAACGTTATGTAGCATTACGGTATAACGTATAACGTTACATAGTATTACGTTATAACGTATAACGTTATGTAGCATTACGGTATAACGTATAACGTTATGTAGCATTATGATATAACGTATAACATTATGTAGCTTTAGGATATAACGTATCACGTTATTTCGCATTACGTTATAACGTATAACGTTATATAGTATTACGTTATAATGTGTAACGTTATGTAGCATTACGGTATAACGTATAACGTTATGTAGCATTACGGTATAACGTATAACATTATGTAGCACTATGATAAAACGTGTGACGTTATATAGCATTGCGTTATAACGTATAACGTTATATAGTATTACGTTATAACGTACAACGCTATATAGTATTACGTTATAACGTATAACGTTATGTAGCATTACGGTATAACGTTTAACATTATGTAGCATTATGATATAACGTATAACGTTACATAGCAGTACGTTATAACGTATAACGTTATGTAGCATTACGGTATAGCGTATAACGTTATATAGTATTACGTTATATCGTATAACGTTATATAGTATTACGATATAACTTATAACGTTATGTAGCGTTACGGTATAACGTATAACATTATGTAGCATTAGGATATAACGTATCACGTTATATAGCATTACGTTTTAACGTATAACGTTATATAGTATTACGTTATAACGTATAACGTTATGTAGCATTACGGTATAACGTATAACGTTATGTAGCATTATGAAATAACGTATAACGTTATATAATACTA
>NW_025217052.1:0-1265 GCF_014825855.1 Bombus pyrosoma | reverse complement strand
TATGTGGTAATACGATATAAGGTATAACGTTATATAGTATTACGATATAACGTATAACGTTATGTGGTACTACGATATAACGTGTAACGTTATGTGGTGTTACGGTATGACGTCTAAAGTTATACAGTATTACGTTATAACGTATAACGTTATGTGGTATTACGATATAACCTATAGCGTTATGTGGTATTACGCTATAACGTATAACGACATGCGGTATTACGATATAACGTATAACGTTATGTGGCAATACGATATAAGGTATAACGTTATATAGTATTACGATATAACGTATAACGTTATGTGGTACTACGATATAACGTATAACGTAATGTGGTATTACTCTATAACGTATAACGACACGTCAGTATTACGGTAAAACGTATAACGTTATGTGGTAATGCGATATAAGGTTTAACGACATGCGGTATTACGATATAACATATAACTTTATGTGGTAATACGATATAAGGTATAACGTTATATAATATTACGATCTAACGTATAACGATTTGCGGGATTACGATATGACGTATAAGGTTATATAGTATTGCTTTAAAACGTATAACGTTATGTGGTAATACGATATGACGTATAACGTATTGTAGTATTAGGATATAGCGTATAACCTCATATAGCAATACGATATAACGTATAACGTTATGTGGTGTTACGGTATGGCGTCTAACGTTATACAGTATTACGTTAAAACGTATAACGTTATGTGGTATTGCGATATGGCGTATAACGTAATGTAGTATTAGGATGTAGCGTATAACCTCATATAGCATTACGATATAACGTATAACGTTATGTGGTGTTACGAAATGATGTATAACGTTATGTAGTATTACATTATAACGTATAACGTTATGTGGTATTACGATATAACGTATGGCGTTATGTGGTATTACGATATGACGTATAACGTAATGTAGTATTAGGATGTAGCGTATAACGTCATATAGCAATACGATATAACGTATAACGTTATGTAGTGTTACGATATGACGTATAACGTAATGTAGTATTAGGATATAGCGTATAACGTCATAAAGCAATACGATATAACGTATAACGTTATGTGGTGTTACGATAAGACGTATAACGTTATATAGTATTACGTTATAACGTATAACGTTATGTGGTATTACGATGTAACGTATGACGTTATGTGGTAATGCGATATAAGGTTTAACGACATGCGGTATTGCGATATAACGTATAACGTTATGTGGTAATACGATATAAGGTATAACGTTATA
>NW_025217051.1:0-1266 GCF_014825855.1 Bombus pyrosoma | reverse complement strand
ACGTATAACGTTATGTACTCTTACGTTACAACGTATCACGTTATGTAGTATTACGATATAACGTATAACGCTATGTAGTATTACCTTATAACGTATAACGATATAGTACTACGATATAACGTATAGCGTTATGTAGCATTACGATTTAACGTATAACGTTGTGTAGTATTACGTTATAACGTATAACAATATATAGCATCACGATATAACGTATAACGTTCTGTAGCATCACGATATAACGTATAACGTTGTGTATTATTACGATATAACGTATGACGTTATGTAGTATTCCGATATAACGTGTGACCATATCTAGTATTACGTTATAACGTGTAACCATATCTAGTAATACTTTATATCGTATAACGTTATATAGTATTACCTTATAGCGTATTACGTTATACAGTACTACGGTATAACGTGTAGCGTTATGTAGTATTACCTTATAACGTATAACGTCATATAGGATTACGATATATCCTATAGCGCTATATAGCATTACGATGTAACGTATAGCGTTATGTAGCACTACGATATAACGTAAAACGATATAGTATTACCTTATAACGTATAACGTTATGTACTATTACGTTATAACGCATAACGCTATGTAGTATTACCTTATAACGTATAACGTCATATAGGATTACGATATATCCTATAGCGCTATATAGCATTACGATGTAACGTATAGCGTTATGTAGCACTACGATATAACGTATAACGCTGTGCAGTATTACCTTATAGCGTATAACGTTACGTAGCATTACGATATAGCGTATAACGTTATGTAGTATTACGATATAACGTATAACGATATGTAGCATTTCGATATAACGTATAACGTTATGTAGTATTACGATATAACGTATAACGTTGTGTAGTATTACGATATAACGTGTAACCGTATCTAGTATTACGTTATAACGTATAACGTTGTGTAGTATTACGATATAACGTATAACGCTACGCAGTATTACCTTATAGCGTATAACGCTATGCAGTATTACCTTATAGCGTATAACGTTATGTAGTATTACGATAAAACGTATAACGTTATGTAGCACTACGATATAACGTATAACGCTATGTAGTATTACCTTATAACGTATAACGTTATATAGTACTACGATATAACGTATAGCGTTATGTAGCATTACGATATAACGTATAACGTTGTGTAGTATTACGATACAACGTATAACGTTATGTAGCACTACGATATAACGTATAACGTTATGTAGCATTACGTTATAGCGTATTACG
>NW_025217050.1:0-1266 GCF_014825855.1 Bombus pyrosoma | reverse complement strand
AGTATTACGTAATAACGTGTAACGTTATGTAGTATTACGGTATAACGTATAACGCTATGTAGCATTACGATATATCGTATAACGTTATATAGCTATACGTTATAACGTATAACGTTATATAGCATTACGTTATAACGTATAACGTTATATAGTATTACGTTATAACGTATAACGGTATGTAGCATCACGATATAACGTATAACGTTATATAGCATTACGTTATAACGTATAACGTTATGTAATATTACGTTATAACGTGTAACAATATGTAGTATTACGGTATAACGTATAACGTTATGTAGTAATACGATATATCTTATAACGTTATATAGCTTTACGATATAACGTATAACGTTATGTAATATTACGTAATAACGTGTAACGTTATGTAGCATCACGGTATAACTTATAACGTTATATAGCATTACGTTATAGCGTATAACGTTATATAGTATTACTTCATAACGTATAACGTTATATAGCATTACGTTATAACGTATAACGTTATATAGTATTACTTCATAACGTATAACGTTATATAGCATTACGTTATAACGTATAACGTTATATAGTATTACGTTATAACGTATAACGATATGTAGCATCACGATATAATGTATAACGTTATATAGTGTTACGTTATACGTTATATAGTATTACTTCATAACGTATAACGTTATGTAGCATTATGATATAACGCATAACGTTATATAGCCTTACGATATAACGTATAACGATATGTAGCATCACGATATAACGTATAACGTTATATAGCATTACGTTATAACGAATAACGTTATATAGTATTACGTTATAACGTATAACGTTATGTTGTATTACGTTATAACGTATAACGTTATGTAATATTACGTTGTAACGAGTATCGTTATGTAGTATTGCGGTATAACGTATAACGTTATATAGCCTTACGATATAACGTATAACGATATGTAGCATCACGATATAACGTATAACGCTATGTAGCATTACGATATATCGTATAACGTTATATAGCTTTACGATATATCGTATAACGTTATGTAATATGACGTAATACCGCGTAACCATATGTAGTATTACGGTATAACGTATAACGTTATGTAGCATGACGATATAACGTATGTCGCTATATAGCATTAAGTTATAACGTATAACGTTATATAGTATTACGTTATAACGTATAACGATATGTAGCATCACGATATAACGTATAACGATATGTAGCATCACGATATAACGTATAACGTTATATAGTATTACGATATA
>NW_025217049.1:0-1266 GCF_014825855.1 Bombus pyrosoma | reverse complement strand
TTATACGCTATATCGTATTACCACATAACGTTATACGTTATATCCTAATACTATATTACGTTATATGTTATATCGTAGTACCACATAACGTTATACGTTATAACGTAATACTATATAACGTTATACGTAATATCCTGATACTACATTGCGTTATACGTCATATCGTAATACAACATAACGTTATACGTTATAACGTAATGCTAAATAACGTTACACGTCATATCGTAACACCACATAACGTTATACGTTATATCGTAATACCACATATCCTTATACGTTATAACGTAGTACTATATAACGGTATACGTCATATCGTAATACCACATAACGTTACACTTTATATCGAATTACCACATAACGTTATACGTTATATCCTAATACTATATTACGTTATGTGTTATATCGTAGTACCACATAACGTTATACGTTATAACGTAATACTATATAACGTTATACGTTATATCCTGACACTACATTACGTTATACGTCATATCGTAACACCACATAATGTTATACGTCATATCGTAATACCACACAACGTCATACGTTATATCCTAATTCTATATTATGTTATACGTTATATCGTAGTACCACATAACGTTATACGTTATAACGTAATACTATATAACGTTATACGTCATATCTAACACCACATAACGTTATACGTTAAAACGTAATACTATATAGCGTTATATGTCATATCGTAACACCACATAACGTTACACGTCATATCGTAATACCACACAACGTCATACGTTATATCGTATTACCACATAACGTTATACGTTATATCCTAATACTATATTACGTTATATGTTTGATCGTAGTACCACATAACGTTATACGTTATAGCGTAATACCACACAACGTTATACGTTATATCCTAATACTACATTACGTTATACGTCATATCGTAATACCACATAACGTTATACGTTATAACGTAATACTATATAACGTTATACGTCATATCGTAACACCACATAACGTTATACGTTAAAACGTAAAACTATATAACGTTATATGTCATATCGTAACACCACATAACGTTATACGTCATATCGTACTACCACACAACGTCATACGTTATATCCTAATACTATATTACGTTATACGTTATATCGTAGTACCACATAACGTTATACGTTATAACGTAATACTATATAACGTTATACGTTATATCCTGATACTACATTACGTTATACGTTATATCGTAGTACCACATAACGTTATACGTTATAACGTAATACTATATAACGTTATACG
>NW_025217048.1:0-2551 GCF_014825855.1 Bombus pyrosoma | reverse complement strand
CGGTTTCAAGATCTATGGCGACTGCTTAACGTACTGGATCGCGAATTTCGTGTTGAAGCGCGTATATCAGTTCGTTGAGGTTGTGTCGGAACCTCTTCACATAATTGTGTACCGATTCGGTTTGTCGCGTACGTTGCAACTTATCACGAGCTCCATTGGAGGTAATACTTACGGATACAAATTTTCTGAGGCTTTCAAAGAAGTCCTCGTAATTTTCGATTTCAGCGTGGCGGATACTGCGTTCCGCTTCTCCGGTGATTCTTTGCGTTAGAATTAATCGTAGTAATGTGCGTTTTTCTCGACATTCGGCTCGAGCTTCCCTTACCCGTTTAATAAACCCTTCTACTCCTATATCGTCTTGTCCGTTGAGTATGGGGATAAAGTCTGAGCAGGTTTTTGCATTGTACGTGGGGTTCTCACAACTTATTGCTTCTTCTTCACTGTCCATATCATCCGTTTCGTTAGGTTTTACAGGTGGTTGCTTTCTCTGAATATTGCTGGTATTAGATTCGTCCATCGTAACAAGGGAGCCTAATTCGGTAGTAGCGTCACGTCCTAAATTTATTTTAGAGATATGTTTTCCTAATAGTTCTATCTCCGCTGCACGCTTTTTGTTTTCACTGTCGGCTATTCGTTGCGTTTCTTCTATTCTTCGTGCAAGAAGTTCGATTTTCTTGAGCATGGCACGGGCTGAATTATCCATAACTCCGGTTGCAGAGGCAGTATTAACAGTTTCGATTTTATCTTTTCTCTGTGCAGACATGATTCTAATTAAGTTTACTGAGTCCGAATTATTGTTGCTATTTGAGCTCGAAACGCTCAAAACGCTTGAGAAACTTGATTTGCTCGTACGGTAATGTACAAATGAATCCAGATTTCCAACTTACCGTAGTAGCTATGGCCGTTGAGGAGTCTCTGGGATGTTTCCTCTCTGGTTGGTTCTAGATTCCGAATCTTATTCATAGGCTTGCTCCGCGCTGACCGTAGTCCTCTCGTCTAGTTTCACCATAGTGGAACGTTGAAAGTTGCTGCAGGGCTTCGTAGTAGCAAAGATTCGCAGTGGTCCGCTGATGCTTCAATCTTCAATGATGCGCGTACGCCGAAATCGTAATATCGGTTTCACTGAAGCGAATGGATCCTGGCAGGATCGCCAAAAATGTCACGTAAAATAAAAAAGAAATTTAAGAAAAAAAAGAAACTTTATTTTTTTTGTTTGCAATACATTTCCGAGCTCTAGACGCGACTGATCAAGACTGACTGAGATGATCTTTAGGGGATGTATTTGAATTCTTTTGTTCGTTGGAGTGGGAATAGGCTTCGATCATATATCTCTGGGAACGGATAGAGTAACCGGATGTTATCCCGATGGTCAGTCATGCTAACGCGCTTGGAATTTCGCTATCTTATTGCTTTGTTTAGTCGGATTTCGTCTGTAGCATTCCGTCCGTGACATTATCAACCGAGCACGAAGAAATTCGATTTTCTTGAAAATGAAGCTTTATACGGAAAGATTTTGTTCCACATTTCTCACTTATTTTTTCACGTAGAGTAACTTCCGTCTGCTTAGTCGGTAACTAACCAAATTTACATGTTTCAAACAGATTTCGAAGATCAACTTACTCGGAAACAAAGTCTGTTATTCTTTATACCTTTCTTGTTTTTCTTCGTACAAAACTGTTTTTCGTTTGTGATGTTATTTAACAGGACCATATGTTTCACATATTCTAATATACTGTATGCATATAAAAATTCGCAGTATAATAATCGTTATTTTTGATATTAAAATCGTTATTAAATATTCGTTTAATTAATCTGTGATTAATTGATTAAAATACAATTATGAAAAGCTAACAAAAGAGTCATGTCTAGATTTTATAAGCATATCGCCGAGCGTAGCCGCGGTCACGGGATGAACGTCTTTACCTAATAGAGGTACAAGTAGTGTGTGCGTGTAAGGGCTTGACCTTTTGATCGACCGTGCCATTCCTGGAGTATAGAACTCCTACTGGCTTCGCATGAAGATGTTCGTTCATTCTCGTCTACATTCAAGCGTCCATTGCCCGGGGAACGATGCGCATAGATGGTTGGTGCGCGACTTGGAAAAACTCTGTCCTCTCCTCGCGGGTCATCGGACAAGTTGAACCTACCCTTTCGGGCGGCAGCTCGCTTAGCCGTAACCAGCGGGGGACACAAGGAGGTGGAGCTGCCAGCTCGGTCCCAGCAGGTTGGCTTTTCAGCCGATTCCCGACGATTGCTTTTTCACTACTTGCATCGTCTTGTTCTCGTTTCTTCTTGTGTGTCCTCGTCCTGATTTCGATTAACAGGTCAATCGGAATGATCCCAGCGATGACCTGCAGTGCCTCTGTTGACGTTGTCCTGTAGGCCTTCGTCACTGGGAGAAACGCCATCCTCTGTGACCTTATGAGCATGTTCCTCGTTTTCCTATTCAATTGGTCACTCCAGCCGACTGCCGCGTAAATGGTTATCGGCTCGAACAGCCCTTTGTGCAAAGTACGCATGGCCGCCAGTCCGAGTCCCCATTTCGCCTTGG
>NW_025217047.1:0-1266 GCF_014825855.1 Bombus pyrosoma | reverse complement strand
CGTAACACTACATAACGTTATACGTTATATCGTAATACTATATAACGTTTTACGTTGTAACGTTATACTACATAACGTTATACGTTATAACGTAACACTACATAACGTTACACGCTATAACGTAATGCTACATAACGTTATATGTTATATCGTAATAGTGTATAACGTTATACGTTATAACGAAACACTGCATAACGTTGTACGTTATATCGTAATGTTACATTACGTTATACGTTATATCGTAATTCTATATAGCGTTATACGTTGTTACGTAATACTACATAACGTGATACATTATATCGTAACACCACATAACGTTATACGTCATATCGTAACACCACATAACCTTATGCGTTATATCGTAACACCACATAACATTATACGTCATATCATAATACCACGTAACGTTATATGTTATAACGTAATATGAGATATCGTTATACGTTATATCGTAGTACCACATAACGTTATACGTTATAACGTAATACTATATAACGTTATACGTTATAACGTAACACCACATGACGTTACACTCTATAACGTTATGCTACATAACGTTATATGTTATATCGTAATACTATATAACGTTATACGTTATATTCTAATACTATATAACGTTATACGTTATATTCTAATTCTATATAACGTTATACGTTATATCGTAATACTATATAACGTTATACGTTATATCATAGCACAATATAACGTTATGCGTTATATCGTAATTCTATATAAAGTTACACGTTATATCCTAATACAATATAACGTTATACGTTATATCGTAATACTATATAACGTTACACGTTATATCGTAATACTATATAACGTTATACGTTATATTCTAATACTATATAACGTTATACGTTATATTCTAATACTATATAACGTTATACGTTAAAACGTAATACCACATAACGCTATACGTTATATCGTAATACCACATATCGTTATACGTTATATGGTAATACCACATATCGTTATACGTTATATCGTAATACCATCTAACGTTATACGTTATATCATAATACCACATATCGTTATACGTTATATGGTAATACCACATATCATTAGTCGTTATATCGTAATACCATATAACGTTATACGTTATATCGTGATACTATATAACGTTATACGTTATATCGTAATACTATATAACGTTATACGTTATATTCTAATACTATATAACGTTATACGTTATATTCTAATACTATATAACGTTATACGTTAATACGTAATACCACATATCGCTATACGTTATATCGTAAT
>NW_025217046.1:0-1266 GCF_014825855.1 Bombus pyrosoma | reverse complement strand
TATGTAGCATTACGTTATAACGAATAACGTTATATAGCATTACGTTATAACGTATAACGTTATATAGCATTACATTATAAGGTATAACGGTATGTGGTATGACGATATAACGTATTACGTTATATAGTATTACATTATAACGTTTGACGCTATATACTATTAGCTTATAACGTATAACGTTATATAGCATTACGTTATAGCGTATAATGTTATATAATATTACGTTATAACGTATTACGTTATGTAGTATTACATTATAACGCATAACGATATATACTATTAGCTTATAACGTATAACGTTATGTAGTATTACGATATAGCGTATAACGTTATATAGCATTACGTTATATCGTATAACGTTATGTGCTATTACGATATAACGTATTACGTTATGTAGTATTACATTATAACGTATAACGTTATATACTATTATCTTATAACGTATAACGTTATGTAGTATTACGTTATAGCGTATAACGTTATATAGCATTACGTTATAACGTATAACGTTATGTGTTTCTACGATATAACATATTACGTAATGTAGTTTTACATTATAACGCATAACGAGATATACTATTAGCTTATAACGTATAACGTTATATAGTATTACATTATAACGTATGACGCTATATACTATTAGCTTATAACTCATAACGTTATATGGTATTACGTTATAACGTATAACGTCATGTGGTATTACGACATATCGTATTACTTTATGTAGTATTACATTATAACGTATAACGTTATATACTATTAGCTTATAACGTATAACGTTATGTAGTATTACGTTATAGCGTATAACGTTATATAGCATTACGTTATAACGTATAACGTTATGTGCTATTACGATATAACGTATTACGTTATGTAGTATTACATTATAATATAACGTTATATACTATTAGCTTACAACGTATAACGTTATGTAGCATTACGTTATAACGTATAACGTTATATAGCATTACGTTATAACGTATAACGTTATGTGGTAATACGATATAACGTATTACGTTATGTAGTATTACATTATAACGTATAACGTTATATACTATTAGCATATGACGTATAACGTTATGTAGCATTACGTTATAACGAATAACGTTATATAGCATTACGTTATAACGTATAACGTTATATAGCATTACATTATAAGGTATAACGGTATGTGGTATGACGATATAACGTATTACGTTATATAGTATTACATTATAACGTTTGACGCTATATACTATTAGCTTATAACGTATAACGTTATATAGC
>NW_025217045.1:0-1267 GCF_014825855.1 Bombus pyrosoma | reverse complement strand
ACTTTATAACGTAATAGTGTATAACGTTATACCTTACAACGTAATACTATATAACGTTATACGTTATAACGTAATGTTACATAACCTTATATGATATATCGTAATACTACATAACGTTATACGTTATAGCGTAATAGTATATAACGTTATACGTAATAACGTACTGCTACATAACGTTATACCTTACAACGTAATACTACATAACGTTATACGTTATAACGAAATGTTACATAACTTTATATGACATATCGTAATACTACATAACGTTATACGTTATAACGTAGTACTATATAACGTTATACGTTATATCGTAACACTACATAACGTTATACGTTATAACGTAATACTACATAACGTTATACGTTATAACGTATTACCATATAACGTTATACGTTATAACGTAATGTTACATAACCTTATATGATATATCGTAATACTACATAACGTTATACGTTATAACGTAATAGTATATAACGTTATACGTAATAACGTACTGCTACATAACGTTATACCTTACAACGTAATACTATATAACGTTATACGTTATAACGTAATGTTACATAACCTTATATGATATATCGTAATACTACATAACGTTATACGTTATAACGTAATAGTATATAACGTTATACGTAATAACGTACTGCTACATAACGTTATACCTTACAACGTAATACTATATAACGTTATACGTTATAACGAAATGTTACATAACTTTATATGATATATCGTAATACTACATAACGTTATACGTTATAACGTAGTACTATATAACGTTATACGTTATATCGTAACACTACATAACTTTATACGTTATAACGTAATACTACATAACGTTATATGTTATAACGTATTACCATATAACGTTATACGTTATAACGTAATGCTACATAACGTTATACCTTACAACGTAATACTATATAACGTTATACGTTATAACGTAATGTTACATAACTTTATATGATATATCGTAATACTACATAACGTTATACGTTATAACGTAGTACTATATAACGTTATACGTTATATCGTAACAGTATATAACGTTATACGTTATAACGTAATACAACATCACGTTATACGTTATAACGTAATGCTATATAACGTTATAGGTTATAACGTAATTCCATATAACGTTAAACGTTATAACGTAATGCTACATAACGTTATACGTTATATCGTAATGCTACATAACGTTATACATTATAACGTAATAGTATATAACGTTATACGTTATAACGTAATGCTATATAACGTTATACGTTAT
>NW_025217044.1:0-1267 GCF_014825855.1 Bombus pyrosoma | reverse complement strand
ATGCTACATAACATTATACGTTATAACGTGATACTACGTAACGCTATACGTTATAACGTAATACTACATAACGTTATACGTTATAACATAATACTACAAAACGTTATACGTCATAGCGTAATACTACATAACGTTATACGCAATAACTTAATACTAAATAACGTTATACGTTATATCGTAATGCTATATAACGTTATACGTTATAACGTAATACTACATAACGTTATACGTTATATCGTGATGCTACATAACGTTATACGTTATACCGTAATACTATATAACGTTATACGTCTTATGGTAATGCAACATAACGTTATACGTTATAACGTAATGATACATAACGTTATACATTATAACGTAATACTACATAACGTTATACGTTATATCGTGATGCTACATAACGTTATACGTTATACCGTAATACTATATAACGTTATACGTCTTATGGTAATGCAACATAACGTTATACGTTATAACGTAATGATACATAACGTTATACGTTATAACGTAATACTATATAACGTTATACGTTATACCATAATGCTACATAACGTTACACGTTATACCGTAATGCCACATAACGTTATACGTTATAACGTAATACTATATAACGTTATACGTTATAACGTAATGCTACATAACGTTATACGTTATAAGGTAATACCACATAAAGTTATACGTTATAACGTAATGCTATATAACGTTATACGTTATGTCATAGTGCTACATAACGTTATACGTTATAACGTAATACTACGTAACGTTATACGTTATATCATAATGCTACATAACGTTATACGTTATACCGTAATGCTACACAACGTTATACGTTATAACGTAATGCTATATAACGTTATACGTTATAACGTAATACTACATATCGTTATACGTTATATCGTAATGCTACATAACGTTATACGTTATACCGTAATACTATATAACGTTATACGTCTTATGGTAATGCAACATAACGATATACGTTATAACGTAATGATACATAACCTTATACGTTATAACGTAATACTATATAACGTTATACGTTATACCGTAATGCTACATTACGTTATGCGTTATACCGTGTTACTATATAACGTTATACGTTATAACGTAATGCTATATAACGTTATAGGATATATCATAATGCTACATAACGTTATACGTAATACCGTAATGATACATAACGTTATACGTTATAACGTAATACTATATAACGATATGCGTTACAACGCAATAATACATAACGTTATACGTTACGGCGCAATAATAC
>NW_025217043.1:0-1267 GCF_014825855.1 Bombus pyrosoma | reverse complement strand
ATCATTACGATATAACGAATAACGTTATGTAGTAATACGTTATGACGTATAACGCTATGTAGTAATACGTTGTGACCTATAACGTTATATAGTATTACGTTATAACATATAACGTTATATAGCATTACGATATAACATATAACGTTATATAGCACTACGTTATAACGTATAACGTTATGTACTAATACGTTATGACGTATAACGATATGTAGCATTACGATATAACGTATAACATTATGTAGTGTTACGATATAACGTAAAGCGTTATGTAATATTACGATATAACGTATAACGATATGTAGCATTACGATTTAACGTATAACGTTATGTATCATTACGATATAACGTATAACGTTATGTAGTAGTACCTTATGACATATAACGTTATGTAGTAATACGATGTGACGTATAACGTTATATAGTATTACGTTATAACGTATAACATTATATAGTATTACGTTATGACGTATTACATTATGTAGTATTACGATATAACGCATAACGTTATGTAGCATTACGATATAACGTATAATGTTATGTATCATTACGATATAACGCATAACGTTATGGAGTAATACGTTATGACGTATAACGCTCTGTAGTATTACGATATAACGTATAACGTTTTGTAACATTACGATATAACGTATAACGTTATGTAGTGTTACGATGTAACATATAACGTTATGTAGCATTACTATATAACGAATATCGTTATGTAGCATTACGATATAACGTATAACGATATGTAGTAAAACGTTATGACGTATAACGCTCTGTAGTATTACGATATAACGTATAACGTTATGTATCATTACGAGATAACGTATAACGTTATGCAGTAATACGTTATGACGGATAACGATATGTAGCATTACGATATAACGTATCACGTTGTGTAGCATTACGATATTACGTATAACGTTATGTAGCATTACGATATAACGTATAACGTTATGTAATATTACGTTATAAGGTAGAACGTTATGTAATATTACGTTATAACGTATAACGTTATGTAGAATTACGATATAACGTAGAACGTTATGTAGTATTACGTTGTAACGTATAACGTTTTGTAGTATTGCGATATAACGTATAACGTTATGTAGCATTACGATATAACGAATAACGTTATGTTGCATTACGATATAACGTATAACGTTATGTAGTAATACGTTATGGCGGATAACGTTATGTAGTATTACGATATAACGTATAACGTTATGTAGCATTACGATATAACGAATAACGTTATGTAGTATTA
>NW_025217042.1:0-1268 GCF_014825855.1 Bombus pyrosoma | reverse complement strand
GTATTACTATATAACGTATAACATTATGTACTATTATGTTACATCGTATTACGTTATATAGTATAACGATATAACGAATAACGTTATGTAGCATTACGATATAACGGATAAGGATATGTAGTGTTACGATATAACGTATAACATTATGTACTATTACGTTATAGCGTATAACGTTATGTAATATTACGTTACAACGTATAACGTTATATAGTATTACGATATAACGTATAACGTTATGTAGCATTACGATATAACGTATAACGTTATGTAGCGTTACGATATAACGTATAACGTTATGTAGTATTACGATATAACGTATAACGTTATGTAGCACTACGTTATAGCATATAACGTTATGTAGTATTACGTCATAACGTATAACGTTACGTAGCATTACGATATAACGTATAACGTTATGTAGCATTACGATATAACGTATAACGTTATGTAGTATTACGATACAACGTGTAAGCATATGCAGTATTACGAGATACCGTAGAACATTATGTACTATTATGTTACATCGTATTACGTTATATAGTATAACGATATAACGAATAACGTTATGTAGCATTACGGTATAACGTATAACGTTATGTAGTATTACGTTATAACGTATAACGATATGTAGTATTACGATATAACGTATAACGTTATGTAGTATTACGTTATAACGTATAACGATATGTAGTATTACGATATTACGTATAACGTTATATGGTAGAACGAAATAACGTATTTCCTTATGTAGCATTACGATATAACGTATAAGGATATGTAGTCTCACGATATAGCGTATAACATTATGTACTATTAAGTTATATCGTATAACGTTATGCAATATTACGTTATAGCGCATAACTATATGTAGTATTAAGTTATAACATATTACGTTATGTAGTATTACGTTACAACGCATAACCTTATACGGCAATATGATATAACGTATAACGTTATGAAGTATTACGTTATAACGTATATCGTTATATGGTATTACGATATCACGCATAACGTTATGTAGCACTACGTTATAGCATATAACGTTAATTAGTATTACGTTATAACGCACAGCGTTATGTAGCATTACGATATAACGTATAAGGATATGTAGTATTACTATATAACGTATAACATTATGTACTATCACGTTATACCGTATAACGATATATAGCATTACGATATAACGTATAAGGTTATGTAGCATTACGATATAACGTATAACGTTGTGTACTATTACGGTATAACTTATATCGTTATGCAGTATTAAG
>NW_025217041.1:0-1268 GCF_014825855.1 Bombus pyrosoma | reverse complement strand
TTATACGTTATATCATAATGCTACATAACGTTATACGTTATGAAGTAATACTATATAACGTTATACGCTATAACGTAATGTTATATAACGTTATACGTTATACCGCGATGCTACATAACGTTACACGTTATTACGTAATATTACATAACGTTATACGTTATGAAGTAATACTATATAACGTTATACGTTATAACGTAATGCTATATAACGTTATACGTTATATCGTGATGCTACATATCGTTATACGTTATATCGTGATGCTGCATATCGTTATACGTTATATCGTAAGGCTATATAACGTTATACGTCATATCATAATGCTACATAACGTTATACGTTATGATGTAATACTATATAACGTTATACGTTATAACGTAATACTATATAACGTTATACGTTATATCGCGATGCTACATAACGTTATACGTTATAACATAATACTATATATCGTTATACGTTATAACGTAATGCTATATAACTTTATACGTTATATTGTAATGCTACATAACGTTATACGTTATACCGCAATACTATATAACGATACTCGTTACAACGTAATATTACATAACGTTATACGTTATAACGTAATACTACATAACGTTATACGTTATATCGTGATGCTACATAACGTTATACGTTATAACGTAATACTATACAACGTTATACGTTATAACGTAATGCTATAAAACGTTATAAGTTACAACTCAATAATACATAACGTTATAGGTTATAACGTAATACTACATAACGTTATACGTTATATCGTGATGCTACATAACGTTACACGTTATAACGTAATAGTATACAACGTTATACGTTATAACGTAATGCTATAAAACGTTATACGTTACAACTCAATAATACATAACGTTATACGTTATAACGTAATACTATATAACGCTATACGTTATAACTTAATGCTACATAACGACATGCGTTATATGGTCATGCTACATAACGTTACACGTTATTACGTAATATTACATAACGTTACACGTTATTACGTAATATTACATAACGTTATACGTTATGAAGTAATACTATATAACGTTATACGTTATAACGTAATGCTATATAACGTTATACGTTATATCGTGATGCTACATATCGGTATACGTTATATCGTGATGCTGCATATCGTTATACGTTATATCGTAAGGCTATATAACGTTATACGTTATATCATAATGCTACATAACGTTATACGTTATGATGTAATACTATATAACGTTATACGTTATAACGTAATACTATATAACGTTATACGT
>NW_025217040.1:0-1268 GCF_014825855.1 Bombus pyrosoma | reverse complement strand
AACGTTATATAGTACTACGTTATAACGTATAACGTTATGTAGCATTATGATATAACGTATAACGTTACATAGCAGTACGTTATAACGTATAACGTTATGTAGCATTACGGTATAACGTATAACGTTATATAGTACTACGTTATAACGTATAACGTTATATAGTACTACGTTATAACGTATAACGTTATGTAGCATTACGTTATAACGTATAACGTTATGTAGCATTATGATATAACGTATAACGTTACATAGCAGTACGTTATAACGTATAACGTTATGTAGCATTACGGTATAACGTATAACGTTATGTAGCATTACGGTATAACGTATAACGTTACGCAGCACTATGATATAACGTATAACGTTACATAGCATTACGTTATAACGTATAACGTTATGTAGCATTACGTTATAACGTGTAACGTTATATAGTATAACGTTATAACGTATAACGTTATGCAGTATTACGTTATAACTAATAACGTTATGTAGCATTACGGTATAACTTATAACGTTATGTAGCATTATGACAGTAGTATTACGTTATAACATATAACGTTATGTAGCATTATGATATAACGTATAACGTTACATAGCAGTACGTTATAACGTGCAACCTTATATCATATTACGTTATAACGTATAACGTTATGTAGCATTACGGTATAACGTATAACATTATGTAGCATTAGGATATAACGTATCACGTTATATAGCATTACGTTATAACGTATAACGTTATATAGTATTACGTTATAACGTATAACGTTATGTAGCATTACGTTATAACGTATAACGTTATGTAGCATTATGATATGACGTATAACGTTATATAGTACTACGTTATAACGTATAACGTTATGTAGCATTACGGTATAACGTATAACGTATGTAGCATTACGGTATAACGTATAACATTGTGTAGCACTATGATAAAACGTATATCGTTATATAGCATTACGTTATATCGTATAACGCTATATAGTATTACTTTATTACGTACAACGTTATATAGTATTACGTTATAACGTATAACGTTATGTAGCATTACGGTATAACGTATAACGTTATGTAGCATTATGATATAACGTGTAACGTTACATAGCAGTACGCTATAGCGTATAACGTTATATATTATTACGTTCTAACGTATAACGTTATGTAGCATTACGGTATTACGCATAACGTTATGTAGCATTATGATATAACGTATAACGTTACATAGCAGTACGTTATAAGGTATAGCGTTATGTAGCATTACGGTATAA
>NW_025217039.1:0-1269 GCF_014825855.1 Bombus pyrosoma | reverse complement strand
ATAACGTTATGTAGTATAAAGATATGACGTATAATGTTAGGTAGTATTACGTTATAACTTATAACGTTATGTAGCCTTACGTTATAACGTATAACGTTAGGTAGTATAATGATATAACGCATAACGTTATGTAGTATTATGTTATAACGTATAACGTTATATAGTGTTACGTTATAACGCATACCGTTATGCAGAATTACGTTATAACGTATAAAGTTATGTAGTATATCGTTATAAGGTATAAAGTTATATAGTATTACGTTATAACGTATAACGTTATGTAGTATAATGATATAACGTATAATGTTAGGTAGTATTACGTTATAACTTATAACATTATGTAATATTACGTTATAACTTATAACGTTATGTAGTGTTGCCTTACAACGTATAACGATATATAGTATTACGGCATAAAGTATAACTTTGCATAGCATTACGTTACAACGTATAACGTTATATAGTGTTACGTTATAACGAATAACGTTATGTATAATTACTTTATAACGTATAACGACTTATAGTGTTACGTTATAACATATGACGTTATGTAGTATAATGATATAACGTATAATGTTAGGTAGTATTACGTTAAAACTTATAACGTTATGTAATATTACGTTATAACGTATAACGTTATGTATTGTTACATTACAACGTATAACGTTCTGTAGTATTACGTTATAACGTGTAACGTTATGTATTGTCACGTTACAACGAATAACGTTCTATAGTATTACGTTATAACGTATAACGTTATGTAATATCACGTTACAAGTTATAACGTTATGTATTATTACTTTATAACGTATAACGATATATAGTGTTACGTTATAACATATGACGTTATGTAGTATAATGTTATAACGTATAACGTTATGTATTGTTACGTTACAACGTATAACGTTATATAGTATTACGCTATAACGTATAACGTTATGTATTATTACGTTATAACTTATAACGTTATGTAGTATTACGTTAAAATGTATAACGTTATGTATTATTACGTTACGACGTATAACGTTATATAGTATTACGCTATAACGTATAACGTTATGTAGTAGTACGTTATAATGTATAACGTTATGCAGTCTTACGTTACAACGTATAACGTTATATAGTACTACGTTACAACGTGTAACGTTATATTGTATTACGTTACAACGTATAACCTTATGTAGTATTACGTTATAACGTACAACGTTATATAGTATTACGTTATAACGTATAACGTTAGATAGTATTACGTTATAACGTATATCGTTA
>NW_025217038.1:0-1269 GCF_014825855.1 Bombus pyrosoma | reverse complement strand
GTATAACGTTATGTAGCATTACGTTATGACGTATATCGTTATGTAGCATTACGGTATAACGTGTAACGTTATGTGGTAGTACGGTATTACATATAACGTTATATGGTATTACGATGTAACGTTATGTAGCATTACGTTGTAACGTATAACGATATATACTATTACGATATAACGTATAACGTTATGTAGCATTACGTTATAACGTATCTCGTTATGTAGCATTACGTTACAACGTATTACGTTATGTGTTATTAGGATATAACGTATAACGTTATGTAGCATTACGTTATAACGTATATCGTTATGTAGCGTTACGTTACAACGTATAACGTTATAACGTATAACGATATAACGTATAACGTTTTGTGGTATTACGTTAGAACGTATAACGTCATGTGGCATTATGTTATAACGTATAACGTTGTAACGTATAACGATATATAGTATTACGATATAACGTTTAACGTTATAAGGTATTACGTTATATCGTATAACGTCCTGTGGTATTACGTTATAACGTATAGCGTTATGTAGCATTACGTTATAACGTATGTCGTTATGCAGCATTACGATATAACGTATAACGTTTTTTGTATTACGTTATAACGTATATCGTTATGCAGCATTACGATATAACGTATAACGTTTTGTAGCATTATGCTATAACGTATAACGTTATGTGGTATTACGATATAACGTTATGTGGCGTTACGTTATAACGTATAAAGTTATATGGTATTACGATATAACGTATAGCGTTATGTGGTATTACGCCATAACGTATAACGTTATATGGTATTACGATATAACGTATAACGTTATGTAGCATTACGTTACAACATGTAAAGATATATAGTGTTACGATGTAACGTATAACGTTATAAGGTATTACGTTATAACGTATAACGATATATAGTATTACGATATAACGTTTAACGTTATAAGGTATTACGTTATAACGTATAACGTTATATGGTATTGCGATATAACGTATAACGTTATGTAGCATTACGTTATAACGTATAATGTTCTATAGTATTACGTTATAACGTATAACGTTATGTAGCATTACGTTATAACGTATAATGTTCTATAGTATTACGTTATAACGTATAACGTTATGTAGCATTATGTTATAACGTATATCGTTATGTAGCATTACGTTATAACGTATAACGATATGTGGTATTACGATATAACGTATATCGCTGTGTAGCATTACGATATAACATATGACGTTATGTAGTATTACGTTGTAACATATAACGT
>NW_025217037.1:0-2553 GCF_014825855.1 Bombus pyrosoma | reverse complement strand
GAGACAATTATTTAAACTGACAGAACGACGATATAAACACTTTGATTGGCGAGATGGTAATTCGCTTGTTAATACTTATAAAATTTTTACTAACTTGTTTTTGATCCAAACAATTATTTGAAAATCAAACAGAGTGACGGTATGAACACTGCAGACAATCAACAGGTAACTAAGAACTTTTACTTGTTGTCGACACTTACAAATTTTGATTGAAACAATTATTTGAAAATCAAACTAACAGAGTGATGGTGTAACACTTCGGATAATAAACTGTAACTAAGGAACTTTTTCTATGTTACTAGGCTTATTTATAACTAAATCCCCCACGGGGCAATAGTCACATGACAGTTGGCTCCTGTGGGTATCGCAATGCTGCAGTTTTGGGGTGTCTGCCAGCGTACGTGAGAGAACGTGGATTTTGGTGATCGCTGATGTCTTGATTTCTCATATTCTTTTTTGGTGCTGATGGGAACATTCAAAGTACGATTTTGGATATTGTTCTGGTTTCGTCTATTGCTGAAATTGCGTCTGCGATGCTTCTGGAACCTTTCCTACTGATGCCTGTGGGAACGTGTGTCTCCCATAAGGTATTTTGTTTAATAGTAAGTTTAGATATATGTATTTTCCATAAAAATGATGTGAAGTGATGCGTGTTTGTGCGTGGTAATGCTTGGTTTGACGGTTTAGTTCGATATTGTAGATCGAATAAATTATTCTTAGTATTTATTTTATTTATTTTAAGTTTGTTCGGTATTTTAGTGGTTCCTTATGGTATTTCATCCATTTGATCGTCTTTATGTAATAGTTTACATTTCTTTCGATTCATAGTAGGTTTTAATGTTTTCCTCTGTGGGTGCAGGTTATGTTGATTATGGACATGGAAGTACCTGTGTTTGTCCAACCTGTACAAGTATGTATTATTTTATTTATTTTAACTTCGTCCTCTTTCCTATGGTGTTTCGTCCGTTTGTCTGCCTGGTCTTGTATGTATTGTTTTAGCACAAGAGGAGAAGAGATTCCAAAAATGTGTGGATGGCTCGTGAAGATGATACAGATGAATGTGCGAAGGCTCACTTCCCTGAGGAGACTTCTGCCGGAGTCCTGGATGTTCTCCTGTGTTACCGCTCTTCTGGTCGGAGCAATCTTCTCTGCTGTATGCTCCCAGTATATGGAGAGACTTCGTGAAATGTGTCTTGACGTTATTTTACTCATTTGGTTAATATTTCCATCTGATTGTTGTCTCCAGTGTTTGGTTTGATTTATTGTTTTCCGGTGTAGGTCTTGGTGATTATGATTTAAATGATGAATGCGGAGGTGTCTTCGTCAAAGGTTCCTTATGCAGATTGTCCCAGTGCGTACTTTGTTTTGTTTTATTATTTTTAATTTGTCTTGTGTCATTCATCTTTTATTTACTACATGTGTTGTTTCGGCGCAAGAGGAAGACGGGTTCCAAAATGTGTGAGTGGTCCCAGATGGTGCAGGCAAGAACGAAGAATCGTGTGACATTTGTGTTGATTATGTTCGATGCTAATTTATATATATGTCGGAGATGGAAGGACACTGGAGCCTCCCCTTTTGAACTATGGGAAAATCCCGTAATATTGTAATCCAGATTCTACTATAGCCGTAATTAAACAATTGTCATTCATTGTATTTGTTCGAGACTTGTGATAGTAGGATTGGGTTCGAGGCGACACAACTAGTCGCCGAACGTAGCCGCGGTCACGGGATGGACATTTTCCTCGGGAATGTCGATATAATGGGACACACGTTGTATTAACAATCAAACTCCAAGCAAAGATTGCCTAGCAACGGCGATTGGAACCTTCTCGAAGCTTCGGACCAATATATAACAAACGAACGCAATCGAAAAGTCTGGAAAGAATTCCATCAGTTGATTATTCGTGCGATCGCCTTGAAGAGTTACACATCGAGAAGTATATACAGAGCATCCCATTAAACGTGTTTGCGTGTTGAAGTATTTTACGTTTAATAAAGAGTTATCCTGTTGACCGTGGATTCGTTATCGAACCTAGAATCATTGCCACTAGCATCTCGAGTATCTAATTACCACGGCTATTTGTCGATATCTGTAACAATCGTGTTTGCATTAGTCAACATCTTCTCTATTGCATAATGACAAAGTCTAACCATAGCGAAGGTTCGTTTCACGCCCCTTTAACCCCAACTCTAATCATAATGCTAATCCGACATATATATATATGTCGGAGATGAAAGAACACCGGAGCCTTCCTTTGGAACTTGGGGAGAATCCCGTAATATTGTAATCCGGATTTTACCATAGCCATAATTAAATAATTGTCATTCAATCCGATTGTGTTTATTCGAGATTCGTAACAATGAGCTTGGGCCCGAGGCGACAATCAGTCGCCAACGTAGCCGCGGTCAAGGGATAAACGTTTATCTAAACAAAGGCATAGAGTAACCGTATAGCTCTCCTTGAAAAAATATAGCAGCGGCACGCAATAGTAAACACTCCAACGGATTCTGTCCCGTGGCTTGCTACACAAAGACCGCACACTTTGAACAAGA
>NW_025217036.1:0-1269 GCF_014825855.1 Bombus pyrosoma | reverse complement strand
CAGTATTATGATATAACGTATAACGTTATATGCTATTACGATATAGCGTATAACGTTGTACGGTATTACGATATAACATATAACGTTATATAGTACTACGTTATGACGTATAACGTTGTATAGTATTACTTTGTAACGTATAAGGATATATAGTATTACGTTATAACGTATATCGACATATAGTACTACGTTATGACGTGAAACGATGTGTAGTATTATGATATAACGTATAACGTTATATAGTACTTCGTTATGACGTATAACGTTGTATAGTATTACGTTATGACGTATAACGTTGTGCAGTATTATGATATAACGTATAACGTTATATGCTATTACGATATAGCGTATAACGTTGTACGGTATTACGATATAAAATATAACGTTATATAGTACTACGTTATGACGTATAACGTTGTATAGCATTACGATATAACGTATAACGTTATATAGTAATACCTTATGACTTATAACGTTATATATACTACGTTATGACGTATAACGTTCTGTAGTATGATGATATAACGTATAACGTTATATGCTATTATGATATGGCGTATAACGTTATACGGTATTACGATATAACATATAACGTTATATAGTACTACGTTATGACGTATAACGTTGTATAGTATTACGATATAGCGTATAACGTTATATGGTATTATGATATAACATATAACGACATATAGTACTACGTTATGACGTAAAGCGGTGTGTAGTATTATGATATAACGTAGCACGTTACATGGTATGACATTATAACGAATAACCTTATACGGTATTACAGTATAACGAATAACGTTATATAGTAATACCTTATGACTTATAACGTTATATATACTACGTTATGACGTATAACGTTCTGTAGTATGGTGATATAACGTATAACGTTATATGCTATTATGATATGGCGTATAACGTTATACGGTATTACGATATAACATATAACGTTATATAGTACTACGTTATGACGTATAACGTTGTATACTATTACGATATAGCGTATAACGTTATATGGTATTACGATATAACATATAACGTTATACGTTATTACGATATAGCGTATAACGTTATACGGTATTACGATATAACATATAACGTTTTATAGTACTACGTTATGACGTATAACGTTGAATAGTATTACGTTATGACATATAACGATGTGTAGTATTATGATATAACGTATAACGTTGCATGGTATGACGTTATAACGTATAACCTTATACAGTATTACGATATAACGTACAACGTTATATAGCAATACGT
>NW_025217035.1:0-1269 GCF_014825855.1 Bombus pyrosoma | reverse complement strand
ATACGTTATATCGTAATACCATATAACGTTATACGTTATATCGTAATTCTGTATAACGTTATACGTTATATCGTAATACTATATAACGTTATACGTTATAGCATAATACTGTATAACGTTATACGATACATCATAATACTATATAACGTTATACGTTATATCGTAATACCATATAACGTTATACGTTATGTCGTAATACCATATAACGTTATACGTTATATCGTAATACCATATAACGTTATACGTTATATCGTAATTCTGTATAACGTTATACGTTATATCGTAATACTATATAACGTTATACGTTATAGCATAATACTGTATAACGTTATACGATACACCATAATACTATATAACGTTATACGTTATATCGTAATACCATATAACGTTATACTTTATGTCGTAATACTATATAATGTTATACGTTATATCGTAATACCATATAACGTTTTACGTTATGTCGTAATACCATACAACGTTATACGTTATATCGTAATACTATATAACGTCATACGTTATAACGTAATACCATATAACGTTATACGCAATATCATAATACTATATAACGTTATACGTTATATCGTAATACCATATAACGTTATACGTTATATCGTAATATCATATAACGTTATACGTTATGTCGTAATACCATATAACGTTATACGTTATGTCGCAATACCATATAACGTTATACGTTATATCGTAATTCTGTATAACGTTATACGTTATATCGTAATACTATATAACGTGATACGTTATAGCATAATACTATATAACGTTATACGATACATCATAATACTATATAACGTTATACGTTATATCGTAATACCATATAACGTTATATGTTATATCGTAATACTATATAACGTTATACGTTATAACGTAATGCCATATAACGTTATACGTTATATCGTAATACCACATATCGTGATACGTTATATCGTAATACCATATAACGTTATACGTTATATCGTAATAATATATAACGTTATACGTTATACCATAATACTATATAAAGTTATACCATATATCATAATACTATATATCGTTGAACGTTATATCATAATACAATATAACGTTATACGTTATATCCTAATACAATATAACGTTATACGTTATATCGTAATACTATATAACGTTATACGTTATATCGTAATGCCATAAAACGTTATACGTTATATCGTAATAGTATATATCGTCATACGTTATATCGTAATACCATACAACGTTATACGTTATATCGTAATACCATATAACGTTATACG
Organism: Bombus pyrosoma; assembly: GCF_014825855.1. NCBI lineage: Eukaryota > Metazoa > Arthropoda > Insecta > Hymenoptera > Apidae > Bombus > Bombus pyrosoma. Next base: position 4 of record NW_025217035.1, on the reverse strand, counting down.
ATAC
>NW_025217034.1:0-1269 GCF_014825855.1 Bombus pyrosoma | reverse complement strand
AACGTTATGTAGCATTACGTTATAACGTATAACGCTATGTAGATATATGTTATAACGTATAACGTTATGTAGCATTACGTTATAACGTATAACGTTATATAGTATTACGTTATAACGTATAACATTATGTGGGTATATGTTATAACGTATAACGTTATGCAGTATTACGTTATAACATATAACGATATGTAGTATTACGATATAACGAATAACGTGATGTAGCATTACGTTATAACGTATAACGTTATATAGTATTACGTTATAACGTATAGCGTTATGTAGCATTACGTTATAACGTATAGCGTTATATACTATTACGTTATAACGTATAACGTTATGAAGATATATGTTATAACGTATGGTGTTATGTAGTATTGCGATATAACGTATAACATTATGTAGCATTACGTTATAACGTATAACGTTATGTAGATATATGTTATAACGTATAACGTTATGTAGCATTACGTTATAACGAATAACGTTATATAGCATTACGTTATAACGTATAACGTTGTGTGGTATTAGGATGTAACGTATAACGTTATGTAGCATTACGTTATAACGTATAACGCTATGTAGATATATGTTATAACGTATAACGTTATGTAGCATTACGTTATAAGGTATAACTCTATGTAGATATATGTTATAACTTATGGCGTTATGTAGTATTACGGTATAATGTATAACGCTATGTAGCATAACGTTATAACGTATAACGTTATGTAGATATATGTTATAACGTATAACGTTATGTAGCATTACGTTATAACGTATAACGTTATATAGTATTACGTTATAACGTATAACATTATGTGGGTATATGTTATAACGTATAACGTTATGCAGTATTACGTTATAACATATAACGATATGTAGCTTTACGTTATAACGTATAACGTTATATAGTATTACGTTATAACGTATAACGTTATGTAGATATATGTTATAACGTATGGCGTTATGTAGTATTACGATATAACGTATAACGTTATGTAGCATTACGTTATAACGTATAACGTTATGTAGCATTACGTTGTAACGTATAACGTTATATAGCATTACGTTATAACATATAACGTTATGTAGCATTACGTTATAACATATAGCGTTATGTAGTATTACGTTATAGCGTATAACGATATGTAGATAAATGTTATAACGTATAACGTTATGTAGTATTACGTTATAGCGTATAACATTATGTAGCATTACGTTATAACGTATAACGTTATATAGTATTACGTTATAACGTATTACGTTATG
>NW_025217033.1:0-1269 GCF_014825855.1 Bombus pyrosoma | reverse complement strand
CGTTATATCGTAATGCTACATAACGTTATACGTTATATCGTAATGCTACATAACGTTAAACGTTATGTCGTAATACCATATATCGTTATACGTTATAACGTAGTACTACATATGGTTATACGTGATGTCGTAGTAAAATATAACGTTATACGTTATATCGTAATGCTACATAATGTTATACGTTATATCGTAATACTACATATCGTTGTACGTTGTATCGTGATACCATATAATGTTATACGTTACAACGTAATACTATACAACGTTATACGTTATATCGTAATGCTACATAACGTTATACGTTATATCGTAATGCTACATAACGTTATACGTTATAACGTAACACTACATATCGTTATACGTTATATCGTAATACCATATAATGTTATACGTTACAAAGTAATACTACATAACGTTAAACGTTATAACGTAACACTACATATCGTTATACGTTATGTCGTAGTAAAATATAACGTTATACGTTATATCGTAATGCTACATAATGTTATACGTTGTATCGTAATACTACGTATCGTTATACGTTATATCATAATAACATATAACGTTATACGTTATATCGTAATACTACATACCGTTGTACGTTATATCGTAATACCATATAATGTTATACGTTACAAAGTAATGCTACATAACGTTATTCGTTATATCGCAATGCTACATAACGTTATACGTTATATCGTAATACTACATATCGTTATACGTTATATCATATTACCTTATAATGTTATACGTTATATCGTAATCCTACATAACGTCATACGTTGTAACGTATTACTACATAACGTTATACGTTATATCGTAATGCTACATAACGTTATACGTTATATCACAAGACAACAAATCGTTATACGTTATATCGTAATACAATATAACGTAATACGTTATAATGTAGCACTACATATCGTAATACGTTATGTCGTAGTAAAATATAACGTTATACGTTATATCGTATTACTATATAACGTTATTCGTTATAACGTAATTCTACATAACGTTATACGTTATATCGTAATGCTACATAATGTTATACGTTATATCGTAATACTATGTAACGTTATACGTTATATCGTAATGCTACATAACGTTATACGTTATATCGTAATACTACATATCGTTATACGTTATATCATATTACCTTATAAGGTTATACGTTATATCGTAATCCTTCATAACGTTATACGTTGTAACGTATTACTACATATCGTTATACGTTATATCGTAATACCATATAACGTTATACGTTATAAC
>NW_025217032.1:0-1269 GCF_014825855.1 Bombus pyrosoma | reverse complement strand
TGGTAATACGTTATGACGATTAACATTATGTAGTATGCGATTTAACGTATAACGTTATGTAGCATTACGGTATAACGTATAACGTTATGTAGCATTACCATATAACGTATAACGTTATGTAGCATTACGGTATAACGTATAACGTTAGATGGTAATACGTTGTTACGTATAACGTTATGTAGTATTACGGTATAACGTACATCGTTATGTAGCATTACCTTATAACGTATAATGTTATGTAGTATTACGTTATAACGTATAACGATATGTAGTGTTACGTTATAACGTATAACGGTATATGGTAATACGATATAACGTATAACGTTATGTAGCATTACGTTATAACGTATTACGATATATGGTAATACGTTATAGCGTATAACGTTATGTAGTATTACGATGTAACGTATAACGTTATGTAGAATTACGGTATGACGTATAACGATATGTAGCATTATGGTATAACGTATAACGTTATATAGAATTACGATATAACGTTTAACGTTATATAGCATTACGTTATAACGTATAACGTTATATGGTAATACGTTATGCCATATATCGTTATGTAGTATTAAGGTATAACGTGTAACGTTATGTAGCATTACGATATAACGTATAACGTTATGTAGTATTACGCTATAACGTGTAACGTTATCTAGTATTACGTTATAACATATAACGTTATGTAGCATTACGATATAGCGTATAACGTTATGTACCATTACGTTATAGCGTATGACGATATGTAGAATTACCATATAACGTACAACGTTATGCAGTATTACGTTATAACGTATAACGTTATGTAGCATTACGCTACAACGTATTACGTTATATAGCATTACGTTCTAACGTATAACGTTATGTAGTATTACGTTATAACGTATAACGTTATGCAGTATTGCGTTATAACGTATAACGTTATATGGTAATACGTTATGACATATATCGTTATGTAGTATTAAGATATAACGTGTATCGATATGTAGTATTACGATGTAACGTATATCGTTATGTAGCATTACGTTATAACGTATAACGGTATATGGTAATACGTTATAACGTATACGTTATGTAGTATTACGATGTAACGTGTATCGTTATGTAGTATTAAGATAAAACGTGTAACGATATGTAGCTTTACGATATAACGTATAACGTTATATGGTAGTACATTATATCGTATAACGTTCTGTAGTATTACGTTACAACGTATAAAATTATATAGTAGAACGTTATAACGTATAACGTTATATGGTAATACGT
>NW_025217031.1:0-1269 GCF_014825855.1 Bombus pyrosoma | reverse complement strand
ATAACGTTATGTAGCATTAGGTTATAACGTATAACGTTATGTACTACTTTGTTATAACGTAAAACGTTATGTACTATTACGTTATAGCGTATAACGTTATGTAGTATAACGATAAAACGAATGACGCTATGTAGTATAACGATATAACGTATAACGATATGCAGTACTACGATATAACGTATAACGTTATGTAGCATTAAGTTATAACGTATAACGTTATGTACGGTTACGTTATAACGTATAACGTTATGTACTGTTATGTTATAACTTATAACGTTATGTACTATTACGTTATAGCGTATAACGTTATGTAGTATAACGATAAAACGTATAAAGTTATATAGTATATCGATATAACGTATAACGTTATGTAGTATTACGATATAACGTATAACATTATGTAACATTAGGTTATAAAGTATAACGTTATGTACTATTGTGTTATAACGTATAACGTTGTGTAGTATTACGATATAACGTATAACGTTATGCAGCATTAGGTTATAACATATAACGTTATGTACTGTTGTGTTATAACGTATAACGTTATGTACTATTGTGTTATAACATATAACGTTATGTAGTATCACGATATAACGAATAACGTTTTGTAGCATTATGTTACTACGTATAACGTTATGTACTATTGTGTTATAACGTATAACGTTATGTAGTATTACGATATAACGTTTAACGTTATGTAGTATTAGGTTATAACGTATAACGTTATGTACTATTATGTTATAACGTATAACGTTATGTACTATTACGTTATAGCGTATAACGTTATGTAGTATAACGATAAAACGTACGACACAATGTAGTATAACGATATAACGTATAACGATATGTAGTATTACGACATAACGTATAACGTTATGTAGCATTAAGTTATAACGTATAACGTTATGTACTGTTATGTTATAACGTATAACGTTATGTACTATTATGTTATAACGTATAACGTTAGGTAGTATAACGATAAAACGTTTAACGTTATATAGTATAACGATATAACGTATAACGTTATGTAGAATAACGATAAAACGTATAACGTTATATAGTATAACGATATAACGTATAACGTTATGTAACATTAGGTTATAATGTATAACGTTATGTACTATTGTGTTATAACGTATAACGTTATGTAGTATTACGATAAGACGTATAACCTTATGTAGCATTACTTTATAACGTATAACGTTATGTACTATTATGTTATAACGTATAACGTTATGTACTATTATGTTATAACGTATAACGTTA
>NW_025217030.1:0-1269 GCF_014825855.1 Bombus pyrosoma | reverse complement strand
TATAACGTTATACGTTATAACATATATCTACATAGCGTTATACGTTATAACGTAATGCTACATAACGTTATGCGTTATAATATATATCTGCATAACGTTATACGTTATAAAGTAATGCTACATAACGTTATACGCTATAACGTAATACTACATGACGTTATACGTTATATCGTAATATGACATAACGTTATATGTTATAACGTAATGCTACATAGCGTTATACGTTATAACATAATGCTACATAACGTTATACGTTACATCCTAATACCATATAACGTTATACGTTATAACGTAATACTATATAACGTTATACGTTATAACATATGTCTACAAAACGTTATACGTTATAACGTAATAGTACATAACGTTGTACGTTATAACGCAATGCTACATGACCTTATACGTTATATCGCAATATGACAAAACGTTATACGTTATAACGTAATACTACATGACGTTATACGTTATATCGTAATACTACATACCGCTATATGTTATAACGTAATGCTACATAGCGTTATACGTTATAACATAATGCTACATAACGTTATACGTTACATCCTAATACCATATAACGTTATACGTTATCACGTAGTGCTACATGACGTTATACGTTATAACGTAATGCTACATAACGTTATACGTTATAACATATATCTACATAGCGTTGTACGTTATAACGTAATGCTACATAACGTTATACGTTACATCCTAATACCATATAACGTTATACGTTATAACGTAATACTATATAACGTTATACGTTATAGCATATGTCTACAAAACGTTATACGTTATAACGTAATAGTACATAACGTTGTACGTTATAACGCAATGCTACATGACCTTATACGTTATATCGCAATATGACAAAACGTTATACGTTATAACGTAATACTACATGACGTTATACGTTATATCGTAATATGACATAACGTTATACGTTATAACGTAATACTACATAACGTTATACCTTATAACGTAATACTACGTAACGTTATACGTTATAACGTAATGCTACATAACGTTATACGTTATATCGTAATACTACATATCGCTATATGTTATATCGTAATGCTACATAACGTTATACGTTACAACGTAATGTTAAATAACGTTATATGATATATCGTAATACTGCATAACGCCATACGTTATAACATATTCGACATAACGTAATACGTTATAACGTAATGCTACATAACGTTATACGTTATAACATATATCTACATAGCGTTATACGTTATAACGTAATGCTACATAACGTTA
>NW_025217029.1:0-1269 GCF_014825855.1 Bombus pyrosoma | reverse complement strand
TAACGTATAACGCTATGTAGCATTACGTTATAAGGAATAACGTAATGTAGTATTACGTTACAACGTATAACGTTTTGTAACATTACGATATAACGCAATACGTTATGTAGCATTACCATATATCATACAACGTAATGTAGCATTACGTTATAACTTATAACGTTATGTAGTGTTACGTTATAACGTATAACGATATATGTTAATACGTTATAACGTATAACGTTATGTAGTATTACGATGTAACGTATAACGTTATGTAGCATTACCTTATAACGTATAACGTTGTGTAGTATTACGTTATAACGTATAATGTTATGTAGTATTAGGTTATAACGTATAACGTTATATAGTAATACGTTATGACGTATAATATCATGTAGTATTACGGTATAACGTATAACGTTATGTAGTATTACGTTATAACGTATGAAGTTATATGGTAGCAGATTATAACGTATAACGTTATGCGGTATCGCGTTATGGCGTATAACGATATATAGCATTACGTTATAACGTATAACATTATGTGGTAATACGTTATGACATATATCGTTATGTAGTATTAGGATATAACGAGTAACATTATGTAGCATTACAGTATAACGTATAACGTTATGTAGCATTACCTTATAACGTATAACGTTATGTAGCTATACGATATAACGTATAACATTATATAGTATTACGTTATAACTTATAACGTTATATGGTGATATGTTATGACTTATATCGTTATGTAATATTAAGATATAACGAGTAACATTATGTAGCATTACGGTATAACGTATAACGTCATGTAGCATTGCCTTATAACGTATAACGTAATGTAGTATTACGTTATAACGTATAACGATATGTAGTATTCCGATATATCGTATAACGTTATGTAGCATTACGTTATAACGTATAACGTTATCTGGTAATACGTTATGACACATATCGTTATGTAGTATTAAGATATAACGAATAAGGTTATGTGGCATTACGATATAACGTATAACGTTATATAGCAATACGTTATAACGTATAACGTTATATGGTAATACGCTATGACGTATATCGTTATGTAGTATTACGGTATAACGTATAACGTTATGTAGCATTACGATATAACGTATAACGTTTTGTAGTGTTACGTTATAACGCATAACGATATATGGTAATACGTTATAACGTATAACGTTATGTAGTATTACGATGTAACGTATAACGTTATGTAGCAATACGGTATAACGTAAAACGATATGTAGCATAACAATATAACGTATA
>NW_025217028.1:0-1270 GCF_014825855.1 Bombus pyrosoma | reverse complement strand
CGTATAACGTTATATGGTATTAGGATGTGACGTATAACGTTATGTAGCAATACGTTATAACATATAGCGATATGTAGTATTACGATATAACGTATAACGTTATGTAGCATTACGTTATAGCGTATAACGTTATATAGTATTACGTTGTAACGTATAACGTTATATGGTGTTAGGATGTAACGTATAACGTTATGTAGCATTACGTTATAACGTACAACGCTATGTAGATATATGTTATAAAGTATAACGTTATGTAGCATTACGTTATAACGTATAACGTTATATAGCAATACGTTATAACGTATAACGTTATATGGTATTAGGATGTAACGTATAACGTTATGTAGCATTACGTTATAACATATAGCGACATGCAGTATTACGATATAACGTATAACGTTATGTCATATTACGATATAACGTATAACGTCATGTAGTATTACGTTATAGCGTATAACGTTATGTAGCATTACGTTATAACGTATAACGTTATGTACTATTACGTTATAACGTATAACGTTTTGCAATGTTGCGATGTAACGTATAACGTTATATAGTATTACGTTATAACGTATAACGTTATATGGTATTAGGATGTAACGTATAACGTTGTGTAGCATTACGTTATAACGTATAACGTTACGTAGTATTACGTTATAACATATAACGTTATGTAGCATTACGTTATAACGTATAACGTTACGTAGTATTACGTTATAACGTATAACGTTATGTAGCATTTCGTTATAACGTATAACGTTGTGTAGATATATGTTATAACGTATAACGATATATAGTGTTACGATACAACGTATAACGTTATGTAGTATTACGTTATAACATATAACGATATGTGGTATTATTATATAACGTATAATGTTATGTACTATTACGTTATAACGTATAACGTTTTGTCATATTGCGATATAACGTATAAGGTCATGTAGTATTACGTTATAGCGTATAACGTTATGTAGCATTACGTTATAACGTATAACGTTATGTAGACATATGTTACAACGTATAACGTTATATAGTATTACGTTATAGCGTATAACGTTATATGGTATAAGGATGTAACGTATAACGTTATGTAGCATTACGTTATAACATATAGCGATATGTAGTATTACGATATAACGTATAACGTTATGTAGCATTACGTTATAACGTATAACGTTATATAGTATTACGTTATAACGTATAACGTTATATGGTATTAGGATGTAACGTATAACGTTATGTAGCATTACGTTATAACGTATAACGC
>NW_025217027.1:0-1271 GCF_014825855.1 Bombus pyrosoma | reverse complement strand
TAATGCTATGTAACGTTATACGTTATATCATAATGCTACATAACGTCATACGTTATACCGTAATGCTATATAACGTTATACGTTATATCATAGTACTACATAACGTTATACGTTATACCGTAATGATACATAACGTTATACGTTATAACGTAATACTACATAACGTCATACGTTATACCGTAATGCTATATAACGTTATAAGTTATATCATAGTACTACATAACGTTATACGTTATACCGTAATGATACATAACGTTATACGTTATAACGTAATACTACATAACGTTATACGTTATACCGTAATGCTACATAACGTTATACGTTATAACGTACAGCTATGTACCGTTATACGTCATATAATAATGCTACATAACGTTATACGTTATACCGTAATGCTACATGACGTTATACGTTATAACGTAATACTATATAACGTTATACGTTATACCGTAATGCTACATATCGTTATTAGATATAACGTAATACTACATAACGTTATACGTTATAACGCATTACCACATGACGTTATACGTTATAACGTAATACTATATAACGCTATACGTTATACCGTAATGCTACATAACGTTATTAGTTATAACGTAATACTACATAACGTTATACGTTATAACGTAACACTATATAACGTTACACGATATAACGTAATGCTACATAACGTTATACGTTACAACGTAATGCTATGTAACCTTATACGTTATATCATAATGCTACATAACGTTATACGTTATTCCGCAATGCTACATATCGTTCTTAGTTATAACGTAACACTATATAACGATGTAAGTCATAACGCAATGCTATATAACGTTTTACGTTATATCATAATGCTACATATCGTTATACGTTATAACGTGATACTACATAACATTATACGTTATAACGTAATGCCACGTGTCGTTACACGTTATACCGTAATGCTATATAACGTTATACGTTATAACGTAATACTATATAACGTTATTCGTTATAACGTAATAATACATAACGTTATACGTTTTATCGTAATTCTACATAACGTTATACGTTATAACGTAGTACTATATAACGTTATACGTTATAACGTGATGCTATATAACGTGATACGTTATACCGTAATGCTACATAACGTTATTAGTTATAACGTAATTCTACATAACGTTATACGTTATAACGTAATACTATATAACGTTACACGATATACCGTAATGCTACATAACGTTATACGTTACAGCGTAATGCTATGTAACCTTATACGTTATATCATAATGCTACAT
>NW_025217026.1:0-2558 GCF_014825855.1 Bombus pyrosoma | reverse complement strand
TTATACGTTATAACGTAATACTATATAACGTTATACGTTATATCCTGATGCTACATTACGTTATACGTTATATCGTAGTACCACATAACGTTATACGTTATATCCTAATACAATATTACGTTATATGTTATATCGTAGTACCACATAACGTTATACGTTATAACGTAATACTATATAACGTTATACGTTATATCCTGATACTACATTACGTTATACGTCATATCGTAACACCACATAACGTTATACGTTATATCGTTATACCACATATCCTTATACGTTATAACGTAGTACTATATAACGGTATACGTCATATCGTAATACCACATAACGTTATACTTTATATCGTATTACCACATAACGTTATACGTTATATCCTAATACTATATTACGTTATATGTTATATCGTAGTACCCCATAACGTTATACGTTATAACATAATACTATATAACGTTATACGTTATATCCTGATACTACATTACGTTATAGGTTAAAACGTAATAGTATATAACGTTATATGTCATATCGTAACACCACATAACGTTATACGTCATATCGTAATACCACACAACGTCATACGTTATATCGTAACACCACATATCCTTATACGTTATAATGTAGTACTATATAACGGTATACGTCATATCGTAACACCACATAACGTTATACGTTATATCGTATTACCACATAACGTTATACGTTATATCCTAATACTATATTACGTTATATGTTATATCGTAGTACCACATAACGTTATACGTTATAACGTAATACTATATAACGTTATACGTCATATCGTAATACCACATATCCTTATACGTTATATCCTGATACTACATTACGTTATACGTCATATCGTAACACCACATAATGTTATACGTCATATCGTAATACCACACAACGTTATACGTTATATCCTAATACTATATTACGTTATACGTTATATCGTAGTACCACATAACGTTATACGTTATAACGTAATACTATATAACGTTATACGTTATATCCTAATACTACATTACGTTATACGTCATATCGTAATACCACATAACGTTATACGTTATAACGTAATACTATATAACGTTACACGTCATATCGTAACACCACATAACGTTATACGTTATATCGTAATACCACATATCCTTATACGTTATAACGTAGTACTATATAACGGTATACGTCATATCCTGATACTACATTACGTTATACGTCATATCGTAATACCACATAACGTTATACGTTATAACGTAATACTATATAACGTTACACGTCATATCGTAACACCACATAACGTTATACGTTATATCGTAATACCACATATCCCTATACGTTATAACGTAGTACTATATAACGGTATACGTCATATCGTAACACCACATAACGTTATACTTTATATCGTAATACCACACAACGTCATACGTTATATCCTAATACTATGTTACGTTATACGTTATATCGTAGTACCACATAACGTTATACGTTATAACGTAATACTACATAACGTTATACGTTATATCCTAATACTACATTACGTTATACGTCATATCGTAATACCACATAACGTTATAAGTTATAACGTAATACTATATAACGTTATACGTCATATCTAACACCACATAACGTTATACGTTATATCGTAATACCACATATCCTTATACGTTATAACGTAGTTCTATATAACGGTATACGTCATATCGTAACACCACATAACGTTATACGTTATATCGTAGTACCACATAACGTTATACGTTACAACATAATACTATATAACGTTATACGATATATCCTGATACTACATTACGTTATACGTCATATCGTAATACCACATAACTTTATACGTTATATCGTATTGCTATGTGACGTTATACGTTATATCCTAGCACTACATTACCTTATACGCCATATCGTTATACCACATAACGTTATACGTTATAACGTAATACTATGGAACGGTATACGTCATATCGTAACACCACATAACGTTATACGTTATAACGTAATACTATATAACGTTCTGCGTTATATCGTAATACCACATATCGTTATACATTGTAACGTAATGCTATATAACGTTATACGCCATATCGTAACGCCACATAACCTTATACGTCATATCGTAATACCACACAACGTTATACGTTATATCGTATTGCTATATGACGTTATACGTCATATCCTAATACTACATTACGTTATACGTCATATGGTAATACCACATAACGTTATACATTATAACGTAATGTTTATATAACGTTATACGTCATATCGTAACACCACATAACTTTATACGTTATATCGTGTTGCTATATGACGTTATACGTTATATCCTAATACTACATTACGTTATACGCCATATCGTTGTACCACATAACGTTATACGTTATAACGTGATACTATATAACGTTATACGTCATATCGTAACACCACATAACGTTATACGTTATAACGTAATACTATATAACGTTATATGTCATATCGTAACACCACATAACGTTATACGTCATATCGTAATACCACACAACGTTATACGTTATATCCTAATACTACATTACGTTATACGT
>NW_025217025.1:0-1271 GCF_014825855.1 Bombus pyrosoma | reverse complement strand
TTATAACGTATAACGCTATGTATATATATGTTATAACGTATAACGTTATGTAGCATTACGTTATAACGTATAACGTTATGTATATATATGTTATAACGTATAACGTTATGTAGCATTAGGTTATAACGTATAACGTTGTATAGTATTACGTTATAACGTATAACGTTATGTAGATATATGTTATAACGTATAACGTTATCTAGCATTACGTTATAACGTATAACGTTATATAGAATTACGTTATAGCGTATAACGCTATGTAGATATATGTTATAACGTATAACGTTATGTAGATATATGTTATATCGTATAACGCTATGTAGATATATGTTATAGCGTATAACGTCATGTAGCATTACGTTATAACGTATAACGTTATATAGCATTACGTTATAACGTATAACGTTATATGGTATTAGGATGTAACGTATAACGTTATGTAGCATTACGTTATAACGTATAACGCTATGTATATATATGTTATAACGTATAACGTTATGTGGCAATATGTTATAACGTATAACGTTATATATTATTACGTTATAACGTATAACGTTATGTGGTATTAGGATGTAACGTACAACGTTATGTAGCTTTACGTTATAACGTATGACGTTATGTAGATATATGTTATAACGTATAACGTTATATAGTGTTACGATACAACGTATAACGGTATGTAGTATTACGTAATAACGTATAACGTTATATAGTATTACGTTATAACGTATAACGTTATGTAGCATTACGTTATAACGTATAACGTTATATAGTATTACGTTATAACGTATAACGTTATATGGTATTAGGATGTAACGTATAACGTTATGTAGCACTACGTTATAACGTATAACGCTATTTAGATATATGTTATAACGTATAACGTTATGTAGTATTACGTTATAACGTATAACGCTATGTAGATATATGTTATAACGTATAACGTTATGTAGCATTACGTTATAACGTATAACGTTATGTAGCATTACGTTATAACGTATAACGTTATATAGTATTACGTTATAACGTATAACGTTATATGGTATTAGGATGTAACGTATAACGTTATGTGGCATTGCGTTATAACGTATAACGCTATGTATATATATGTTATAACGTATAACGTTATGTAGCATTACGTTATAACGTATAACGTTATGTATATATATGTTATAACGTATAACGTTATGTAGCATTAGGTTATAACGTATAACGTTGTATAGTATTACGTTATAACGTATAACGTTATGTAGATATATGTTATAACGTAT
>NW_025217024.1:0-1271 GCF_014825855.1 Bombus pyrosoma | reverse complement strand
ATAACGTTATATAGTATTACGTTTTAACGTATAACGTTATGTAGCATTGCGTTATAACGCATAACGTTATGTAGCATTGCGTTATAACGTATATCGTTTTATGGTAAAACGTTATATCGTATAACGTTATGTAGTATTACGTTATAACGTATAACGTTATATGGAATGACGTTATAACGTATGACGTTATATGGAATGACGTTATAACGTGTGACGTAATGTAGTTTTACGTTATAACATATAACGTTATGTAACATTACGTTATAACGTATAACGTTATATACTATTACGTTATAACGCATAACGTTATATGGGATTGCGTCATAACGTATAACGTTATATAGTATTACATTATAACGTATAACGTTATATAGTATTACGTTTTAACGTATAACGTTATATAGGATTACGTTATAACGTATAACGTTATGTAGTATTATGACATAACGTATAACGTAATGGAATTTTATGATATAACGTATAACGTTATATAGTATTACGATATAACGTATAACGTTATGCAGCATTACGTTATAACGTATAACGTTATGTAGTATTACGTTTTAACGTATAACGTTATATAGGATTACGTTATAACGTATAACGTTATGTAGTATTATGAAATAACGGATAACGTAATGGAGTTTTACGACGTAACGTATAACGTTAAATAGTATTACGTTATAACGTATAACGTTATGTAGTATTACGTTATAATGTATATCTTTATGTAGCATTACGTTATAACGTATAACGTTATATGGTAAGACGTTATAACGTACAACGTTATGTAGTATTACGATATAACGTATAACGTTATGTAGCATTACATTATAACGTATAACGTTATGTAGTATTACGTTTTAACGTATAACGTTATGTAGCATTGCGTTATAACGCATAACGTTATGTAGCATTGCGTTATAACGTATAACGTTTTATGGTAAAACGTTATATCGTATAACGTTATGTAGTATTACGTTATAACGTATAACGTTATGTAGTATTACGTTTTAACGTATAACGTTATATAGGATTACGTTATAGCTTATAACGTTATGTAGTATTATGGCATAACGTATAACGTAATGGAGTTTTACGATATAACGTATAACGTTATATAGTATTACGATATAACGTATAACGTTATGTAGCATTACATTTTAACGTATAACGTTATGTAGCATTATGAAATAACATATAACGTAATGGAGTTTTACGACATAACGTATAACGTTATATAGTATTACGTTATAACGTACAACGTTATG
>NW_025217023.1:0-1271 GCF_014825855.1 Bombus pyrosoma | reverse complement strand
CGTTATACGTTATATCGTAATGCTACATTACATTATACGTTATACCGTAATACTATATATCGTTATACGTTATATCGTAACACTACATATCGTTATGCGTAATATAGTAATACCATATAACGTTATACGTCATATCGTAAAGCTACATATCGTTATACGTTATATCGTAATGCTGCATAACGTTATACGTTATAACGTAACACTGGATAACGTTATACGTTATAACGTAGTACTGCATAACGTTACACGCTATAACGTAATGCTACATAACGTTAAACGTTATATCGTAACACTACATCTCGTTATGCGTAATATCGTAATACCTTATACCGTTATACATCATATCGTAATGCTACATATCGTTATAAGTTATATCGTAATACTACATAACGTTATACGTTATGTCGTAAAAGTACATAACGTTATAAGTTATATGGTAATACTACATATCGTTATACGTTATAACGTATTACCATATAACGTTATCCGTTATATCGTAACACTACATATCGTTATGCGTAGTATCCTAACACCATATAACGTTATACGTCATATCGTAATGCTACATAACGTTATGCGTTATATCGTAATACTACATATCGTTATACGTTATATCGTAAAACCACATACCGTTATACGTTATATCGTAATACTACATATCGTTATACGTTATAACGTATTACCATATAACGTTATCCGTTATATCGTAACACTATATAACGTTATACGTTATGTCGTAATGCTACATAACGTTATACGTTATATCGTAATACTACATATCGTTATACGTTATAACGTATTACCATATATCGTTACACGTTATAACGTATTACCACATAACGTTATACGTTATATCGTAATACTACAAACCGTTATACGTTATATCGTAATACTACATATCGTTATACGTTATAACGTATTACCATATAACGTTATCCGTTATATCGTAATAATATATAACGTTATACGTTATATCGTAATGCTACATAACGTTATACGTTATAACGTACTATTATATATCGTTATATGCTATATCGTAAAACTACATAACGTTATACGTTATATCGTAATGCTACATAACGTTATACGCTATAACGTAATAGTACCATAGCTTTATACGTTATATGGTAATATTATATAACGATATACGTTATATCGCAATACTACACAACGTTATACGTTACGTCGTAATAGTACATACCGTTATAAGTTATATCGTAATACTATATAGCGTTACACGTTATATCGTAATGCTACATTACATTATACGT
>NW_025217022.1:0-1272 GCF_014825855.1 Bombus pyrosoma | reverse complement strand
TAATGACAATGATCCTAGGTTCGATAACGAATTCGCGGTCAACGGGATAGTAGACGTATGCTCTCACAAAATCTAAGTCCGACTCTTGGTTAACACATCGCGAAGACGTTATTCCTTTTCGTTAATAAAGTCGCAAGCAGGAATGAATTTTCGTCACGATGATGCCACCGAGGAAAACTATGACGGGGTGTGCCCAAGGCCACGAGATCATCGGATTCGTGGAGAAAGCCTCCGTTCGGAAAGTGAGGGAAATTGACGTTGCTGTTAATTGGTCAATTTCCATGTCGGTGGTTAGAGAAGGACGCTAGCCGCCCTTGAGGGAAAAGTTGCTAGTGGGAAGCGTCGTTCGTGAGGAAGTAGGTTTCCCCTATTCTCCCGTAGTTGGGACAAAGACTGTTTGTCCATTTGAAGGACTTTAGTTAACTAAATCTTAAGATTTATAACGGGTCCTCAGGCTAGCTGAACATGCACTGCAGAGACGCATCGACATTTGAAAACCATCTTACCCGGAGAACAGGGTCTGCGTGTGGCGAGCCACGGGACAGAGACCGTTGGAATGTCTATTGTCAAGTATCGCTGCAACTATTTCTTTTAAGGAGAGCTATACTGTTACTCTATACCTTTGTTAAACAAACGTTCATCCCTTGACCGCGGCTACGTTGGCGACTGGTTGTCGCCTCGAGCCCAAGCTCACTGTCACGAATCTCAAATAAGTACAATCGGGTTGAATGACAATTGTTTAATTACGACTATGGTAGAATCTAGATTACAACATTACGGGATTCTCCCAAGGTTCCAAGGGAAGGCTCCGGTGTTCTTTCATCTCCGACATATATATATATATATATATATGAATATTTCATAATACGATTGATTTGAAATGATTGATATGATTGATTTGTTAAAATTATCCGCCAAATTGAATGTCCGTCATTACAACTTCAAATATTTTATGCATTACGTGACTTCGTTCTAATGCAACATGGCGCACTTTTTCTGACCGTTAAACAAATCTGCGCAATACGAAAAAGACGCGATTCGCAGAACCTGTTCAAACTTGTCTGTGATAATGTACTCTTTCGAATGTAATAAAAGTTATCGAGAAAGACGAAATTAATTAACGAAATTAATAGTCAATATTATGTTACAGACAATTTACGAATAATGATGCAAAATGAAAAAGTTATTTGAATTTCTTACTCAAATGAAACAGAATCGAGAGAATTTATGTTAAATTTATATTAAACAATCTATTCAATTTCTTCGGAAACA
>NW_025217021.1:0-1272 GCF_014825855.1 Bombus pyrosoma | reverse complement strand
GTTATATCATCATACTACAGAACGTTATACGTCATAACGTAGTACATATAACGTTAGAAGTCATAACGTAATACTATATAACGTTATACGTTATACCGTAATGCCATATAACGTTATAGGCTATAACGTAATACTATACAACGTTATGCGTCATAACCTAGTACTATATAACGTTATATGTTATATCGTAATACCGTATAACGTTATACGCAATATCGTAATAGCATATAACGTTTTACATTATATCATAATACTACACAACGTTATACGTCATAACGTAATATTATACAACGTTATACGTCATAGCGTAGTACTTCATAACGTTATATGTTATACCGTGATACCGTATAACGTTATACGCTATATCGTAGAAGCATATAACGTTATACGTTATATCATCATACTACAGAACGTTATACGTCATAACGTAGTATATATAACGTTGTAAGTCATAACGTATTACTATATAACGTTATACGTTATATCGTAATACTGTATAAGGTTCTGCGTTATAACGTCATACCATGTAACGTTATACGTTATATCATAATACTACACATAGTTTTACGTCATAACGTAGTTCTATATGTCGTTATTCGTTATAACGTAATACTATATATCGTTATACGTTACAAAGTAATACTATACAACGTTATACGTCATATCATAACGTAATACTGCACAACGTTATACGTCATAACGTAGTGCTATATAACGTTATATGTTATATCGTAATACCGTATAACGTCATACGCTATATCGTATTAGCATATAACGTTATACGTTATATCATAATACTGCCCAATGTTATACGTCATAACGTAATACTATACAACGTTATACGTCATAACGTATTACTATATAACGGTATACGCTATATCATCATACTACACATCGTTATACGTCATAACGTAGTACTATACAACGTTATACGTCATAAAGTAATACTATACAACGTTATTCGTCATAACGTAGTACTATACAACGTTATATGTTATATCGTAATACCGTATAACGTTATACGCTATATCGTAATAGCATATAACGTTATACGTTATATCATAAAACTACAGAACGTTATACGTCATAACGTAGTATATATAACGTTATAAGTCATAACGTATTACTATATAACGTTATACGTTATTTCGCAATACTGTATAAGGTTCTACGTTATAACGTCATACCATGTTACGTTATACGTTATATCATAATACTACACATCGTTTTACGTCATAACGTAGTACTGTATGTCGTTACACGTTATAACGT
>NW_025217020.1:0-1272 GCF_014825855.1 Bombus pyrosoma | reverse complement strand
CTACATAACGTTATACGTTATATCGTATTGCTACATAACGTTATTCGTTATATCGTAATACTACATAACGTTATACGTTATATCGTAATATAACATATCCTTATACGTTATATCGTAATACCATATAACGTTATACGTTACTACGTTATACTACATAACGTTATACGTTATATCGTAATGCTACATAACGTTATACGTTTTAACGTAATACTACATATCGTTATACGTTATATCGTAATGCTACATAACGTTATACGTTATATCATAATGCTACATAACGTTATACGTTGTATCGTAATGCTACATAACGTTATACGTTATATCGTATTGCTACATAACATTATTCGTTATATTGTAAAACAACAAATCGTTATACGTTATATCGTAATACCATATAACGTTACACGTTATAGCGTAACACTACATATCGTTATACGTTATATCATATTACCTTATAAGGTTATACGTTATATTCTAATCCTACATAACGTTATACGTTGTAACGTATTACTACATATCGTTATACGTTATATCGTAATGCTACATAACGTTATACGTTATATCGTAATATCATATAACGTTATACGTTATAACGCAATACTACATAACGTTATACGTTATATCGTATTGCTACATAACGTTATACGTTATATCGTAATACTACATATCGTTGTACGTTATATCGTAATGTTACATAACGTTATACGTTATATCGTAATACCATATAACGTTACACGTTATAACGTAATACTAAATAACGTTATACGTTATATCGTAATGCTACATAACGTTATACATTATATCGTAATGCTACATAACGTTATACGTTATATCGTAATGCTACATAACGTTATACGTTATATCGTAATGCTACATAACGTTATAAGTTATATCGTAATACTACATATAGTTATACTTTACATTGTAATACCATATAACGTTACACGTTATAACGTAATACTACATAACGTTATACGTAATACCGTAATGCTACATAGCGTTATACGTTATATCGTAATACTACACATCGTTGTACGTAATATCGTAATACCATATAACGTTTTACGTTACTACGTTATACTACATAACGATATACGTTATATCGTAATGCTACATAACGTTATACGTTATATAGTATTGCTACATAACGTTATTCGTTATATCGTTATGCTACATAATGTTATACGTTACAACGTTATACTACATAACGCTATACGATATATCGTAATGCTACATAACGTTATACGTTATATCGTATTGCTACATATCGTT
>NW_025217019.1:0-1272 GCF_014825855.1 Bombus pyrosoma | reverse complement strand
TATACGTTATAACGTAATGCTACATAACGTTATACGTTTCAACGTAATACTACATCACGTTATACGTTATAACGTAATACTATATAACGTTATACGTTATAACGTAATTCCATATAACGTTAAACGTTATAACGTAATGCTACATAACGTTATACGTTATATCGTAATGCTACATAACGTTATACATTATAACGTAATATTATATAACGTTATACGTTATAACGTAATAGTATATAACGTTATACGTTATAACGTAATAGTATATAACGTTATACGTAATAACGTAATGCTACATAACGTTACACCTTACAACGGAATACTATATAACGTTATACGTTATAACGTAATACTATATAACGTTATACGTTATGACGTAATTCCATATAACGTTAAACGTTATAACGTAATGCTACATAACGTTATTCGTTATATCGTATTACTACATAACGTTATACGTCATAACGTCATACTATATAACGTTATACGTTATAACGTAATTCCATATAACGTTAAACGTTATAACGTAATGCTACATAACGCTATACGTTATATCGTAATGCTACATGACGTTATACATTATAACGTAATAGTATATAACGTCATACGTTATAACGTAATAGTATATAACGTTATACGTTATAATGTAATAGTATATAACGTTATACGTAATAACGTAATGCTACATAATGTTATACGTTATAACGTAATACTATATAACGTTATACGTTATGACGTAATTCCATATAACGTTAAGCGTTATAACGTAATGCTACATAACGTTATTCGTTATATCGTATTACTACATAACGTTATACGTTATAACGTCATACTATATAACTTTATACGTTATAACGTAATTCCATATAACGTTAAACGTTATAACGTAATACTATATAACGTTATACGTAATAACGTAATGCTACATAACGTTATACCTTATAACGTAATACTATATAACGTTAAACGTTATATCGTAATACTACATATCGTGATACGTTATAACGTATTACTATATAACGTTATACGTTATATCGTAACACTATATAACGTTATACGTTATATCTTAACACTATATAACGTTATACGTTATATCGTAACAGTATATAACGCTATACGTTGTAACGTAATAGTATATAACGTTATACATCATAACGTAATGCTACATAACGTTATATGTTATATCGTAACAGTATATAACGTTATACGTTATAACGTAATTGTATATAACGTTATACGTTATGACGTAATGCTACATTACGTTATACGTTATAA
>NW_025217018.1:0-1272 GCF_014825855.1 Bombus pyrosoma | reverse complement strand
GACGTATAACGTTCTGTAGTATGATGATATAACGTATAACGTTATATAGTAATACGTTAAGACGTATAACGTTGTGTAGTATTACGATATAACATATAACGTTATATGTTACTACGTTATGACGTTTATCGTTCTGTAGTATGATGATATAACGTATAACGTTATATAGTAATACGTTATGACGTATAACGTTGTATAGTATTACGATATAGTGTATAACATTATATGGTATTACGATATAACATATAACGTTGTATGTTACTACCATATAGCGTGTAACGTTATACTGTATTACGATATAACATATAACGTTTTATAGTACTACGTTATGACATATAACGTTGAATAGTATTACGTTATGACATATAACGATGTGTAGTATTATGATAACGCAGAACGTTACATGGTATGACATTATAACGTATAACCTTATACAGTATTACGATATAACTAATAACGTCATATAGTAATACGTTATGACTTATAACGATATATATACTTCGTTATGACGTATAACGTTCAGTAGTATTACGATATAGCGTATAACGTTATTTGTTATTACGATATAGCTTATAACGTTATAAGGTATTACGATATAACTTATAACGTTATATAGTACTACGTTATGACGTATAACGTTGTGTAGTATTACAATATAGCGTATAACGTTATATGGTATTACGATATAACATATAACGTTATATGTTTCTACGATATAGCGTATAACGATATACGGTATTACGATATAACATATAACGTTGTATAGTACTACGTTATGACGTATAACGTTCTATAGTATTACGATATAGCGTATAACGTTATATGGTATTACGATATAACATATAACGTTATATAGTACTACGTTATGACGTTTAACGTTCTGTAGTATGATGATATAACGTATAACGTTATATAGTAATACGGTAAGACGTATAACGTTGTGCAGTATTACGATATAACATATAACGTTATATGTTACTACGTTATGACGTTTAACGTTCTGTAGTATGATGATATAACGTATAACGTTATATAGTAATACGTTATGACGTATAACGTTGTATAGTATTACCATATAGTGTATAACATTATATGGTATTACGATATAACGTATAACGTTATATGTTACTACTATATAGCGTATAACGTTATGCGGTATTACGATATAACATATAACGTTGTATAGTACTACGTTATAACGTATAACGTTGAATAGTATTACGTTATGACATATAACGATGTGTAGTATTATGATAACGCAGAACGTTACAT
>NW_025217017.1:0-1272 GCF_014825855.1 Bombus pyrosoma | reverse complement strand
CGTTATATCGTAATACTATATAACGTTATACGTTATATCGCAATACTATATATCGTTTTACGTTGTATCATAATACAATATAACGATATACGTTAAAACGTAATACCACATATCGTTATACGTTGTATCGTAATACTATATAACGTTATACGTTATATCGTAACACCATATAACGTTATACGTTTTTACGTAACACTATGTAACATTATACGTTATATCATAATACTATATATCGTTATACATTATATCGTAATACTATATAACGTTATACGTTATATCGTAATACAATATAACGTTATACGTTATATCGTAATACTATATAACGTTATACGTTATATCGAAATACAATATAACGTTATACTATATATCATAATACAATATAACGTTATACGTTATATCGTAATATTATATAACGTTATACGTTGTATCGTAATACTATATAACGTTTTACTTTATATCATAATACTATATAACGTTATCCTATATATCATAATACTATATAACGTTATACGTTATATCGTAACACCATATAACGTTATACGTTTTTACGTATTACAATATAACCTTATACGTTATATCGTAACACCATATAACGTTATACGTTATATCGTAATACAATATAACGTTATACGTTATATCGTAATACTATATAACGTTATACGTTATATCATAATACTATATATCGTTATAAGTTATATCGTAATACTATATAACGTTATACGTTATATCATAATATTATATAACGTTATACGTTATATCATAATACCATATAACGTTATACGTTATATCATAATACAATAAAACGTTATACGTTATATCATAATACAATATAACGTTATACTATGTATCATAATACAATATAACGTTATACGTTATATCGTATTACTATATAACGTTATACGTTATATCGCAATACTATATATCATTTTACGTTATATCATAATACAATATAACGTTATACGTTAAAACGTAATACCACATATCGCTATACGTTATATCGTAATACCACATATCGTTATACGTTATATCGTTAGGCCATATAACGTTATACGCTATATGGTAATACCACATACCGTTATACGTTATATCGTAGTACCACATAACGTTATACGTTATATCGTAATACCATATAACGTTATGCGTTATATCGTAATACTATATAACGTTATACTATATATCATAATACTATATAACGTTCTACGTTATATCATAACACAATATAACGTTATGCGTTATATCGTAATACTATATAACGTTATACGTTATATCGTA
>NW_025217016.1:0-1272 GCF_014825855.1 Bombus pyrosoma | reverse complement strand
CGGTATAACGTATAACGTTATGTAGCATGACGATATAACGTATGTCGCTATATAGCATTAAGTTATAACGTATAACGTTATATAGTATTACGTTATAACGTATAACGATATGTAGCATCACGATATAACGTATAACGATATGTAGCATCACGATATAACGTATAACGTTATATAGTATTAAGATATGACGTATAACGTTATGTA
Source organism: Bombus pyrosoma (assembly GCF_014825855.1). NCBI lineage: Eukaryota > Metazoa > Arthropoda > Insecta > Hymenoptera > Apidae > Bombus > Bombus pyrosoma. The sequence goes on along the minus strand of NW_025217016.1, from coordinate 1,068 downwards.
GCATTACGTAATAACGTATAACCTTATATAGTATTACGTTATAACGTATAACGTTATATAGTATTACTTCATAATGTTTAACGTTATGTAGCATTATGATTAAACGTATAACGTTATTTAGCCTTACGATATAACGTATAACGTTATGTAGCATTATGATATAACGTATAACGTTATATATTATTACGTTATAACGTACAACGTTATGTAATATTACGTTATAACGTGTATCGTTATGTAGTATTACGGTATAACGTATAACGTTATGTAGCATTACGATATAACGTATAACGTTATATAGCATTACGTTATAACGTATAACGTTATATAGTATTACTTCATAACGTATAACGTTATGTAATATTACGTAATAACGTGTAACGTTATGTAGCATCACGGTATAACGTATAACGTTATATAGCATTACGTTATAGCGTATAACGTTATATAGTATTACTTCATAACGTATAACGTTATGTACCACTATGATATAACGTATAACGTTATATAGCCTTACGATATAACGTATAACGTTATGTAGTATTACGTAATAACGTGTAACGTTATGTAGTACTACGGTATAACGTATAACGCTATGTAGCATTACGATATATCGTATAACGTTATATAGCTATACGTTATAACGTATAACGTTATATAGCGTTACGTTATAACGTATAACGTTATATAGTATTACGTTATAACGTATAACGATATGTAGCATCACGATATAACGTATAACGTTATATAGCATTACGTTATAACGTATAACGTTATGTAATATTACGCTATAACGTGTAACATTATGTAGTATTACGGTATAACGTATAACGTTATGTAGTAATACGATATATCTTATAACGTTATACAGCTTTACGATATAACGTATAACGTTATGTAATATGACGTAATACCGCGTAACGTTATGTAGTATTACGGTATAACGTATAACGTTATGTAGCATGACGATATAACGTATGTCGCTATATAGCATTAAGTTATAACGTATAACGTTATATAGTATTACGTTATAACGTATAACGATATGTAGCATCACGATATAACGTA